>NC_088206.1:44590128-44844806 GCF_037126465.1 Ornithodoros turicata | reverse complement strand
TGACGACGTGCTTGTCTTTCTCGTAATAAAAGGGTAGTATTTTTAATATACCGTATTTTCCGGTGTATAAGTCGCATCTTTTTTCTCAAGTTTTTGGTGGTGCGACTTATACAGCGGTGCGACTTATACGCGACTTTTTTTTTGGAAACCGGAATTCCCATCGCCATTGACAGCGCGCGCTATCTCCCGCCGTGCTACCGTCGCGTAATAGCGTCTTCCACTTCCGGCATCCCCGTTCACCACGTGGGAACAACAAGCGCCACCCTTTACTTCGGTGGAGTCAGGTTCCCGACATAGGCCCAGCTGGTATCTGGAGGAGTTATGATGCGAAGTTTAAGTTATCGGTGTTGACTACGCAGTCGAGCATGGCAACCGGGCTGCCGGGAGGCACTTCGTCGTTAGTGAAAAGTTGCAGCGAAATGAAAAACCAAGTCCAAGAACTGTGTTCCCGTAATCATCCCTGGAAGGATGACAAAAATGCTACAGCCCTTGGACATATCTGTCAATCGGAGTTTTAAAGCCGTTCTGCGACGTTTGTGGGAGTCGTGGATGACTGAAGGTGAACACAGTTTCACGAAGACGGGACGCGACTCGGAGGACGAATCCTTTGACGGCTTTTAGCTAGTAGTTCTTGTATATAATAAAGCATGTGTGCGTCTTATACAAAGGTGCGACTTATATACGATTTTCTGCGCTAAACTGTGCATTTTTAGGGGATGCGACTTATACAAAGGTGCGACCTATAGTCCGGAAAATACGGTAGGTTTTTTCCCCGCTCCCCACGTACGTGGGTTCCACGATATCCGTGTACACGATTATGTTGTGAAACGGGGGTTCCAGGAGTACCTCGACGGAGCTCGAGCATCCTCATCCCCCGTGAACACGGTACGCGATTCGAAGCCCAAAAGCACGGCCAGGTACTCGGAAAGTCTTAGGGTGGAGATGCCCTCGGAAAGCCGAATTTTACATTTCTGTCGGTTCCGTCGAAGCTGAAGCGCGCGCGTTCGCCTACGCGCTGGTTAATCGCATTTAGAAGTGCTTGCGGCGTCGCATAATAGCCGGGAGGCACATGTACTTGCAAAGATCGAGGAATTTTCGTCTTGATCGTGAAAGAAAATTGGCGCGCTACGGGGAGAGAGACGCGTAGCGTTTCTTCGTGCCCCTCGACGGCTGTGAGATGTAGCAGCTTGACAAAGGGTTCCGGTACGTGCAACCCTTTCGGTGTTTTCAGAGAGTACACGTTATCCGCGAATTCTAGCGAGGCGTCCAGCTTGTGCGTCTGGAAATACTTGTTGAGTGTGTTCCGTAGGGACGTGGTTTCCGAATTCAGAGTGACGTCGCCGAAAGCGACGGCTGCGGCGTGCTCCAATAAGATGGAGGTGGCTTCGCGTTCGCTCAATTTGGGGGGGTTTCACCGCACGACCTGCTTCGCGGGACGTTAGCGAGGCTTCGAGCGCTTGCGCGAGCCGAGGGTCCAATTCCACGGCTTTCACGTCCACGGGTAAGACTAAGTCGTATCGCGATTTATTGTACGCGAAAGAAACGTCGAATTCCGAAAGGGCTTTTCCCAAATCCCTGTCGAGATCCGAGGTGACACGAAAAGTTCTGCCGGCTTCCCACCGTGTCCTCGAAAGAAACCTCGATTTTTGCATCTTGCCTTTCGTAGCCGATATTTAAAAAATCGTTACTTATGCTGAGATCCATCAGACCGACTTTATACCGATTCGAGAGCTGAAGCGGACTATCGAAAGCTACCGTGAAGGCGTTGAGTTTATTCGAGGGAAACTTATCCATGCTGGCGTTCGAGAGCAGGTGGACGTAGATGTCTGACACCATTTCCCAATCTTGACCACGTCGCTGCTCGGAACCCAACTGTCGTGTTCTTTGTCGTAACCGAACCAGCGAACCAAGGAGAAGCTCTGACCGTTCAGTTGCTTCTTTCTCAGCACTTTCGTTACTGGCCAAGGCTGATTGGCGTCTCGGGTTACGACGAGTACCTCCTCCGGGTAGAAAGATCCGTCCACTTCCTTACCCCGGTAATCTTCCAGGTGTACGACGGGAGGAGAGGTGTCTCTCAGGCGGGAGACGGTGAAAATCTGAGGCGACCAACTCCCTTCCGAGCTCTTATGAAAACCTTTTCTGTGAAGTAGGACCCTCACTTTATCCCCCAGTTTGAGCTTCTTTTTCACGGAGGGTACGACGGGCTTCCCATTTATCTTATTGAACAGCTCCAATTCGTTTTCGGGCGTGACTTCGGACGGGCTGATGCCCAAAGTCCTGTGTTTGGTGGTGTTGTAGTCGCGCACGATCTTGGGAAGCGCGGAAACGAAGTGGTATTTTCCCGTTACTCTAAAATAACGGAATATTCTGTCGCGTAAAGTGCGTAGGACGCGCTCTGCCTGCGATGCTTTGATTACTGGAGAGAAGGTAGAATACATGTGTACCTTCTTTCGTGAGAGATACTCCTTGACGGTCTTGTTGTAGAATTCCCCGCCTCTGTCGCAAAAGATGCGTGTAGGTACGTTACCTCCCCGAAAAAGTCTTATCATGGCCCTTTTCATTTCGGTGGGGCGCTTCGTCTTTAGCGGGAGGGTGCGCAGAAAGCGGGAGAGGGAATCGATTGCCACGAGAATGTAGCGGTAGCCACCGTTGAATCTCTTGTATTTTGAAAAATCGGCGAGGTCCATTTGCCACACGTCGTTGATCTTGAGCGCGATGATGCGTCTCCTATTAAACTTTCTTCTGACCGGGTGGTGAAGCGTGTAGGCATCCAGCTTTCTGAGAATGGCGAGAGCCTTCCTTTTGCTCAAGTGATGCGCTTTTCTATAGCGTTCCACACCCCCCAAACCACCCTCTGGTTTCTCATATCCCTCCATAAGTCGTCCACGCAATGGAGGCCTGCTGCTGCTGCTGCTGCTGTTGAGGCTCGCGAGATTTGGGTAGAGAAATCAGACGCAATAGTTTCGAGACTTTGGGGAACCAGGAAGGTTTCTTTCCCGTCTTACGTTGCAACAAATAATTGACGAGTTCGTAAACGGAGGAGTGTCTGATGGGCTTGCCCGACACGGAGACACAACCCTCGCGATCCCAGGAAATAACCTTCTTTAATTCCGAGACGACCCTTTCCGCTTCCTCTTCGTCCACCTCTGGAGAGAGGAGCGAATAGTCAAAGTCATTTGTAGCGTCGGACGCCTTGTTTTTATTGTCGTAGGGGTCAAATCCGTACTGCTTGAGTATGTGATACAGTGCTTGCAGTATGAGTTTCACTTTGACGTCGTCACTCTCCTTCGAGGAAAGAATGTTTCCGATGGAGGAGGTCACTTCAATTCTCTTGGCCATTGGCGAAAAGGTTCAACACGGCGGAAAGCAGGAGAGGAACCACCGACGAAAGAACGCCCTGTCCTCGCTGCTGAGACAGATAGCGCTTCAAACGTTGTGGATTCTTGTGAATCTTTTTGTAGGCAAGCCGTCGTAAAAAGCGTTTGTGCTTCTTCAAACGCGCGAACGTATCTGGAGCTAGAGCCACCTTTCCGTTCAATACATTGAGGCAAATTTCGGAGAGGTGTTTCATGTCGGACGAGGACGAACGTCTCAAGACGTCGCGGCGGCGCGGAGGGGGTAGAGTGGAGAGTACTTTGAGTAAAGTGAGGTGAGGGCGGAGATTCATTTCTGAGCGTAGATATATTGACGTTCTCCCGGAAAGATATTGCTACGCAACCTGTGATCCTCGTGCGTATAGTTGTGAAGATCCACGAGTAAATATGCGTGCGGGCGACGACATCGCTTGTTTATATGCGTCCAGAAAATACTCCAATCTTTTTCTGCCAAATAGCTGTTGGCCGAAATGTTCCATCTGGTGCACGCTGCGCACGGTGCGCCACAGGACGACGTAACTGGCGTTGTAGGATATTGTTCTAAAATGGCTACTGTCGAAAAAGATGTTTTGAACGAGTAAGAAGATCGATGCGTTGGCGTGGTGAGAACCCCGAATGAAAAGATCGGTCACCTCCTTCAAGGAACCGGCGTCGGTCATGTGATCGTCGACAACGATCAGCGTAGCGCGCGACGTGTCCCACTCTCGCGTTAGCTCCTTGGTAAATTTTACGGAGTCCCTGAATTCGTCCTGCATGCTCGGCGAAGCATATTTCTGCACGTAGAATATTTGTGACGGAGGCTTGTCTACCACGTCGTTCAGGTTCCTCAACACGTTAGCAACGAAAGTAGATTTGCCGCACATGGAGGGACCGCTTAAGATACAGCGAAAGGGATGACGGAAACGAAAAGGTTCGGGGGAAGGACATGTTACGTGCGTACACGTTGCACGAAGAGAAAGAAGAGACTGAGACTCGAGGAGAAATGCATCGCTTTTATTTACACATCCTCGTCGTCGTCGTCTACATCGGAACTGCGTTCCCAATACAGATTGTCCAGGCTAAAGTTGGACTTCTTTTTCGCCAGTCTGTCCGCCGCTAAGATGCGGTCGAGCGTCTTCATCTTGTCCTGACACATTTCTTGACGTGCTTGCAACCATTCCAGACGGTGGGACTTGAAAGGCTTCCTCCACGATGCCACGTATAAATTCGCGAAGTTCTTCGTTTTTTGTCTTTTCCTTGCGACGACGAGAAACGCAGGAGAATAAACCACACATGGTGTTTTCCACGTATCGGTCAGAATGATGACGCGAGCGCGGTGCGCGCTGCCTTTATAGAGATAAACGCGCGCGCGCAAAGAACGGAGAATGAAAGCGAAACTGAAAAGCCACCCGTCGCCGCTAGGAGCGCGCGCGCAGCAGAGAGCCGAAACCGAAAACACCCGCGGCCGGCGCAGAGGGAGCTAGCAGCGCGCGCGCGCATGCGCGGACGGGTGGAGCAGAGGGCGCGCGCGCATCCATAGCTGCCGCTGCGCGTCGCCTCTCTCAGTTTCTCTCGGACCGTCACGGAAGACGGACGTGCGCTCCGCGCGCTCGCTCACTTTCTGGCTGGATCTCGTAGAGAGCAGACGTATGTTCTCCGCGCTCGCTCAGTTTCTGCCTGGAAGTTGCCGCGGGGGAAAAGGTGAGTGATTTGACGCGCTCCTTTTCTCGTATGTTTGCCGTGTTTAGCGGTGACCGCGCTCGTGTTAAGCCTTTTCTCGCATGTTTAGACTTGTTTTGCGGTGTCCAAGCCTGTTGACGCATGTTTAGCGATGTGTGGTTCCCGCCTTGTGTTAGCTGCGTAGTGTTGGGATTAGGCCTAAGCGATCGCCCCCCGTAAGCCTCTTTCCTCGTATGTTTGCCGTGTTTAGCGGTGACCGCGCTCGTGTTAAGCCTTTTCTCGCATGTTTAGACTTGTTTTGCTGTGAGCAAGCCTGTTGACGCATGTTTAGCGATGTGTGGTTCCCGCCTTGTGTTAGCTGCATAGTGTTGAGGTTAGGCCTAAGCGATCGTCCCCGTAACCCTTTTTCCCCGATGTGTACTGTTTTCTGTTTTAGCAGTAGCGGTTAGACCTTTTCTCTCGCATGCCTAGACTTGCTTAGCAGTGCTGTCATTTTTACCTGCCGCTAGTATCTTGTTCTGTCTTTCTCGTCTAGAGCTATGATGGTGGCGCCATCTGGTGTGATGCCTTGCAACTAAGTGGCCACCTGTCGTCGATCTCTGCAACTGCTGGGTGCAAACTACCAACATGGCGGACGCTGGTCACTCGGGAGTTGCGGAGCGGCTTCTTCGCCGCGGCATCGTTGATTTTCGAATAAATTGTTTCTCTCCACTCTATTTCTATCTTTTTATTTTATTTCCTGCCTATTTTTTTATTTTTTATGACCACGATTATCCGGAAACGCACATCTTCGTCTGGACGCGAGATAGACGTTCCCCAATTAGTGTGATGGCTCCCTGGAGGGTGCTGATTAATGTGGGGGGTCCCAATTAGCTCTAATTGCTAATTAATGGCGTCCAGATGAAGATGTGCGTTTCCGGATAAACGTGGTCAGTACTTACTACTTACGACAATGCCGCATCCATGAGTGGAAGGTACAAAGGCCTTCAAGCACTAATACGGCAGAAAAACCCTCTGGCCACGTGGGTACCTTGTTCAGCGCATTCGCTGAACCTGGTGGCAAAATCAGCTGCTGAGTGCTGCCTCGCTGCTGTTGCCTTTTTCGACTTCCTGGAGCAGGTATCAGCGTCGACGCATAGGTACAAAGTGTTGAACGATCTCATCACAACGGTTTCCGACGACTCCTCGAAAGGGAACGTTTCTCCAGTACCAAAAAGGGTCACCGGTACAAGATGGTCCTGCAGAGCGGATGCAGTTGGAGCCTTAGTCAGGGGCTACACTGTTTTCTTAAAAGCGCTGGAAGACATTTTTAACGATGAAGATGAAATGCATGAAGCGCGATTTAAGGCCGGTGGCCTCGTTGACACAATGTCTAGGCTGGAAATAGGAATTTATGCCGCGTTTTGGGACGAGATTTTAGACAGAGCAGACAAGACCAGCAAAGCGCTGCAAAGTCCGAAGACTGACCTGAACAGTGCAGGTGCCTTGTTGATATCGCTCAAAGAGTTTGTTTCCGCAAAGTGTGAACAATTCGAGCACTATCGCATGATCGGGGAAGCTGCGACGGGAAAAGGTGAATTTACTGCAGTGAGAAGGCGGCGACCCAGTGTGCGGCGGACTCCGCTGGACTACGGATGTCCTCGGAAGCACGGTTTAGTAGCCCTTCGGAGGAGTTTCATGTAAATAACTTTCTCCCAGCAGTTGACCAGTTTCTGGCTTCTCTTAATCAGCGGTTGGGCGCGTACGAAGAACTGTCGTCCAGGTTCAGTGTATTTGGTGAAATCGGCGTCCTTGACGTCGAAGACATTAGGGAAAAGGCGTGCTGCCTGGCAGAAGCCTACAAGGAAGATTTCGAATGATAGTTTTCCTGACGAACTAGTACACTTCAGTCACTTTGCCAAGGCATTTTTGCAAGACGAGGTCGGCAGCCGAGAACAGTTTCTCTACACGCTCCTCGTAAAAAAGGGTGTCAAGGAAGCTGTATAGGAAGCTATAGGGAATATTTTATTCAGGAAGCTTTCCCCAATGTAGATATTGCCCTTCGTATGTATCTCTGCATGCTAGTCAGCAACAGTTCCTGTGAGCGCTCATTTTCCAAGCTGAAGTTCATAAAGAACACTCACAGGGCAGCAATGCGCCAGACTGAACACCTTATTGCCGTTATGCATAGAAAGGGACATTTTGAAACAGCTTAACTTTACAGAGTTCAGTAATGAAAATCCAGAAGAGTTCCAATCTACGCTAGCAGCGTATCGTAGTCTTCAGTAGCTTCTAACATAGTTAAATGCAAGTGTACCCTAGAATGTGCAAGCTAATCTGAACTATGTCAACGAAAGTGTAATAAACAGACTACTACTGTGCTTTGTACGTTTTTATGTACCACCAGCAATAATTGAAGACTCACGGGCAGTAATCGTTCAAGTAAGAAAATTTTGTCTTAGGAGAATCAGCTTAAACCTAGTCAGGTGCCTGTTCAAAACGCTCCGCGTACACAAAATAATTAATGGTCAAACCACCTTGCCGCAATGCATACTTACACCATTTCAAATCGATATCGGGTTATTAGAATAATAGTTGTGGCCTGTTATGCTAGCCATTGAAATTTGCTCTTACATTACAGCTCTTGGAGTTATTTCGTTGACGCGATGGCGCTGCTGCCTACAGTCACCAATGTATATTTTTCACGGGAAAGAGGGATATGACAAATGACATGGGCTCGCATGAACAAAAAGTATAAACAAAAGAGCACATATTATTATTGCCCTAAGTCTTCAACTGCGACCAGAAGCACTTCTGTGAGTATTGTCACGTTTACTTATAAAGCCTACGAATCGTCTCTAGCAGGCGGGGGGCAGAGGGGCCCCCACCACGTAAGCTGCCCCGGGCCCACACCACTCTAATTCCGGCACTGTCCCTGTCCCACGGTCAAACGAATGGCATTCCCAGCGAATGACCGTCGCACCGAATGTCATCCGTTTGTACTGCATCGAGCTACACAGAATATCTTTCGCAAATGATGTCACTGTGGATAACTAAGACGCCAAGGCCGAACATATAGAACATTATTCAGGTACATTCGATATATTTCTATTTCTTTTTCTCGAAGCAAGCGAAGCGTTAGGTCATTTCACGATATCGTAGCGTTTTCGACGGCGCTTAGTGGGCGTAACAAGCAAAGACAAGTACGAAGCCTATCTGCACCACACTTGGAAACATGGCGACGGGAAACGAGGGTATAGTTCTCTAAAGGACAGTGTTGGGCCTTCCTTCCTCATGCCAAAAATTTCGTGATAAAATATTGGAGTACAACTTTTCGCTCGTGTTTAATTTCTTCAAACTGTTTATCGTTGTTGTTTTTGCTACCTCTCTCCTAACGAGGGTACGCAGTCCGTGCAAGAGGGAAAAGCAAATGAGTTCCTCGAACTCATTGGCATGTATTGCCATTTGGTTCTACCGTGTGACACGGGACGAACGTCATTCAGTGCGAGTGTCATTCGCTGGGAATTACATTCAATTTGTTGCTGAATAAAGTTTTTGTTGTTGCCTCGTGACAGGGGTATCAATCGCCTCATTTCTTCGAAGTGGCTTATATATATCACGTTGTTGATCTTTCACTTGACATCTTCTTCCGTATCGTTCACGTATAGAGTGCTGCCGATCTGCTAAAACTCCCGAAAGAGGGCTTCTTTCGCATCCCAGATGGAGTTGTCGTCCTTCGTCTTCTGTAATCATGGAGGAAGGAAACACAGGCCGTTTCGAACAGCCTTCGCGCGCTTCTCCTCCTGCGTTGTCGTTGGCACATCGAGGCAGCCTAGAACCATAGAAATCTTACGGAGAGAGGCTAGAAGGAAAGGCGGGGAGGAGGATCGGAGGAGAGCAAAGAACGGGGCTCTTCCCTCTCTCAATGCATGCGTTCCATGGAGGAAGAAAACACAAGGAGCGGCCCCTCCGACAGTTTTCTATCGGGACGAGCATAGCCGGCATCGCATTGCATTCTGGGATGCTCCTGTCTACCACGTGACCGCTCACGTGACCCTCCAGACAGCATGGCGCCAGCAGAGCAGACGACGCGAGCTGTAGTTGTGTCAGAGTCCAGATGGCAGTGTTACGTTGAACGCGTGCTTGCTTTTTCTTTCTGAGTGTTCGAATGTTTGCTGTTTTAGTAGAAGACCAGTCACAGTGTGCAGAACGCAAAAGGAGTACGCGGAACCGGGAACATCACGTGTGGGAATGGTTACTTCCAACGTATGTACGTTGTTTGATTAAGTGGTTTTGTGATTTGTGATAAGTGGTGATTTGTACAACAACAGAAGATATGAAATGAATCTGCGGCACAGTTTGAGGTCCAAAATGAACAATTCAAGATGACTCGAACATACACGGGCGACTAAAACAACTTACCTTGTACTTACGAACAAAACGCGTTCCCGTGACAGAGCTGCTTTCAGTTCAACGAGAGCCGCAGCCGGGACAGGAACACAATACCATTCGTCGTTTCTACGATGGTGCTCACATTTTCACAATAAATTATTTTCAAAAAGCTAGAGAGAAACAAAGCCTTGCAAAACCGAAACTTTAGAGGGGATCACGTGGTGGACAGGAAGCAATGGCGATTTTGACTCGAGCGACCGCTAGAGGGTGGCTACGCTAGTCTGGAGCGAAGAGCTGCTCCTTGTGTTTCCTGCCTCCATGATGCGTTCGGAGGCAGCCATATTGAATCAGCCGATGGAACGTCGCGTATTTTTAGCCCGTGGAAGAAGGCGCACTTCCGGACACTGTTGGCAACACTTGCTCCGCTGTTTCTGTTGGCTACGGATTTTGTCACGGTCCGCCCCTCCAGGCTTGTAGCCAACCGAGAGGGAACAATGCTCTCCTATGGATTTCCCGTGGAAAACCTGAGGGGGAGATCCGGATGTCCACAGGATATGACAATCTTGGGGAGTTGACGTGTACAGGACGTCCTGTGGAGCTCCGCGTGGCCGCAGTTTTGGTATCCTGTGGAAGTCCTGCTATGATCCTCAGAGGTGATAGCAGGGACATGTATGGGACTGTTACAGCACATGCCCCCACAGCTGTTTTAGCAAGATTATCAGCCTTAACAGAGACGTATTCAAAATGCACAGTGTTTTTCATTGCAATTTATTGTAACAGCATGTAACATATGTATCTCAAGCGAATGCTACTTTATTTTTTAGGAGTCAGTATACGCTTTGTAGTAGAACAATTAGCGTCTTCCTGCCATTTTTTAAACATCTGCCACCGTCGCCGGTCGTTCCATTTTCTGTTGCTCCGCTTTATTTTTCATCAGAGAAAATGAGCGCAGTGTTTCAAAAAAGCAAAAACAACAACAAGTGATTGGGCCACTCAGCAAAAAAGCTTTGGAAATGAAGTGGCATTCGTATTGCCAACTGTAGACATTGAGTGAAGTGGCATTCACTCCCTAAAAGAAAGCAGACACTATACCGGGTGTTTCAGTTAAATCCCCGGGCTAAATAATTCGCGAACGGGTGCACCAATCCACGAGCTTTCTTTTTTACAAGTATCTGTCCGATACCACCTACAAGCTGCACACCGTGTGAATTAGTGGGAGGCGCTCATTATTAAAATAAAAATGCAAATGAGTTAAGTAAAAAAGCGTAACTTCTAAAGCAGGGCGCTGTCGGCATTAAAATGGGTACTACCCCTTTTGGGACCTTCAGTGGACACCTTTTAGAGAAAAATCTGCCACCGAAGCGGGTCATTTGTTGCAGTAATTAATTGGTTTCGGTTTACGTATTTTTGTCGGGGCTTGTCGCTGCGAAGCACAAAAGGACGCTCTTTCACTCCATTATCCATCAATGAATTACGTCCTTACACCAATGAATTACACCAATAAATTACACCAATGAAATACGCCCTTTTGCGCTTCGCCGCGACCAGCCGCGAAAAAAATACGTAAACCGAAACCAATTAATTACTGCAACAAATGACCCGCTTCGGTGGCAGATTTTTCTCTAAAAGGTGTCCACTGAAGGTCCCAAAAGGGGTAGTACCCATTTTAATGCCGACAGCGCCCTGCTTTAGAAGTTACGCTTTTTTACTTAACTCATTTGCATTTTTATTTTAATAATGAGCGCCTCCCACTAATTCACACGGTGTGCAGCTTGTAGGTGGTATCGGACAGATACTTGTAAAAAAGAAAGCTCGTGGATTGGTGCACCCGTTCGCGAATTATTTAGCCCGGGGATTTTGCTGAAACACCCTGTATACATTCGTGTTGTCGCGAGCTTCTACACATTCGAGAGCCCTGTTCGCCTGTGAGTCAAAATGAAGGGTGAAATGTCTAAGTTTAGTTTCGATTGCGTACACAAACAACATTGAAATGAGGAACTGCTGTGCGTATTAAGTCACCATTGAGATAACGTCTGTGTTTCCTACTCATTCGGTTTGAGAAGGGCTCATTCCACCTCAAACGTCCGAGGTCGGTGGCTCGACCATCTGGGATTTCGACGAATTTTTTTTGTTGTTGTTGTTGTTGTGGCGTTCCACTTTACGGGAACAAGAAAAATGCAAAACATTTCGGTCCCAAAGCTAACCGCTTCTCCGCTAGGTGGCTCCAAACTTTCGCGGGTTCCCAGCGATTCTGAACATAGAACAGCAAACGGGAACGACTGCCAATGTTGCACAAAACCTGCGATATTGAGGATTTTTTTATGACACGTTACATGTCATATATTGAATTATTTTTTTTTGTTTAATCCATGTAATGTTTATCGTAATCCACGTTGTTTAATCCATGGTAATGTCCACAATGTGGACATTACCTCAAAATTTTCAAGCCCCTAGGTGTACCCATTTTTTAAATAAAAAATATCATCTCAAATATCATTTTCTTCGCAAAAATGCCCAAGTAGAGACGACGAAAATGCAAACTGCCGGACGGCGTAGACCCTCAAGCTTGGTATCAAAGTGCAGATCAATGCTTCTAGTTTGCAGGAATAAAATATCTCGAGGGTGTTTTTCCTTGTTAGGAATATACAATGTTTTTTTAAGTAGAGCGGTGCAGGAGCTACGCCGCACGTGAGGTTTCCGAGTTCCGGTCGCTCCTTTCCCCCACAACACTTGGCTGTTCCACGCTTCTGATGTCAATTAGGTGCGTGTGAATAAAAGAAGAGTGAAGGGATATATGTCACCCTTGAACGTGCTGAACACCGACTTCGTGGCATCGTGCAAGCTATGGCGACGCCAAGGTCAATCATGCGGACACCCAAATCTGAGGTGCTGTGCAGTTCGCTTTTTTCACTTCACGACGGATCATGCATGGGTTAGTAGCCGCCGGAAGACCTGGAAGATGAGAATGCCGATATTGCGCAAACATGCTCATATGGACCACAGAAGTGCAGGCCCCTCTTCAGCATCACGAGTATTAAGTTTCCAAGCCTTACCGAGGAACAGCAGTCTCGAACTAGGCAGCGCAGCAGCCGTCAACGGCATATGTGGGTACCACTACTATTACTTCTACACCAGTAAGTATTCATTTGCAATATGGTCCAGAAACTGCGCAGATCCCTTTGCGAATCACAAATAGAGAGTTCAGGGCACGAAGAGCATTTCCGTCAGCTTGGCCCAAAGGTTGACCTGGTTAGGAAAGTCTCTTGCTACTTGTTATTTTCTTTATCCGTTTGTCATTAACGTGTGTATAAGAGTCAGCAGTTAAAGGGATCGAAAAGTGAATATAAACCTATCGAAACTTTATGTTCAGCGAAAAGCTTGAACTTTCAAAAGTTCAAATATCAAAGAACTCCGCTGAAATCGCTGTAGTTTTTCTGTAATCGAATTTTCCATAATTGCATGTCCAGGGACCTAGTAGGAAACCGAGCAGTCTGTCAACAATTGCATGACCCCGCGCCATCTGTCGAGGACGCATGTAACACGCGCACTTCCGGGCGCTAATCCGGCGAAAACGAAAATGGCAGTGGGCATTTGTGACCACTTTCTACGTCGAGAATGTCGAGCCTCTTGAACATGAGTGTGCTGGAATTCCGCATTCGAGAACTGTGTTCTTCGCAGCAGAAGATTCCTCGTCCAGAGATTAGTCTGAGTCACACTCGTCCTCAGCAGTAGCTCACCGTGCCGTGAACATGGACTGATTTGTGAAATTTCCATGTATCAGGGAGAAGCACTTGTGTAAGCCGAAACAAGCGCTGTTTTTTCGTCGTGCAGGTGTTCATGTGTGAAATGCAAACCGACGGATACTACGGATGGATACTACGGTTTTTGCTGCTGAGAGGTAGAGAATGCGTGTGGAAGGCAGACAGACAATTGTATCAGAACTAACGAATATTTCGAACTACTGTGCCTTGACACCGAAGTACTGCAAGTGTCTTTTACATACATCCGAGAAACCGAAGAGCATGGCAATATACACGGCAGCGCCGTGTGGTCTTTACGCGCTACTTGAACAGCAAACTGGACGGAGAACCCTTATTTCTGCAGGAAATTCCGTTATACCACCTGGTTGGAGGAGGTCTTCCATTCACAAGAAGGATATGGGGTGCTCCGAGAAAATACAATAGAAAGTACTCCACTGGTTCTCGATCTGCGTCATGCATGCAATTAGGGATGCTTTCCCATCAGTTAGCAGACTTGTAGAAATGTTGATGTCAGCATATTTTCATTTCGTGCTTGCTGCAAGTTTCTCTCATTCCTTTTTCTTTGCTGTCACAGCATATTATAATTACTAGTTTGTTCCTGGAGGGTTAAGTAACCTGTGGGCGTAGATGTATTTCTAGGTTATACTCATGTCTCAATTGTATACGTGAGGAGTAAGTAAGATAATTTTCATCAGTGTCATTCAGCTGAACTGTGTCCATAACCTTTTAGTACACTTCTTAGTGACCATGTTTCCAAATGTCAATTAATATTTGAACCAAGATCGGGATTTAACACTTAATTAACTCTGTTTTGCTAAACGGAGTACTTGTGACTGATTCATTATCACGTCACCAACTAACATTTGTAAAGGAGGACTTGAGGGCTGACTTCAATTATTATTAACCCTTGATCTGGGTTCAAAGTTAACCATGCACCATTGGTGTGCACAGTACTCCAAAATGGCTAAATAATTTATTGCATAAGTTCTCTGTTACTGTAATAGAGATGTACTTTTGTAAAGTACTTTTGACAGCCCTGCAAATTGAAACTGGCTTCAGTGTACACTACAAATGCATCGTAACACTTGATTGAAATATAATATAAGAGCAGAAGCAACGTTTTGTCACAGCTCAAACTACTATATCTTTCCTATTTATTGTCCAGGGATTTAGGAAACAGAGTAGGACTTCCTGCCCTCTGATGTTTTGACATACTTGATAGAGTTGTAAAACCTGCAACAAAATAAACAAGAGACGTATAAACAGTTTTGTCTTTCGCTTTTGAATTTAACAATCTGTTATATTTTACCATTTGTTCACTTTTGTATTCTCTGTTGGTGAAAAGATTACAGGAACTATCATCTTGATGAAGATGAGAACTTTTCTTCAGGCATGCTAAGTGAGACAAAAGAAATGTACAATGAAGGTTGTACAAAAACAGCAAATCTCCGTCGACAAAAACTTTATATATGTGGATGTTACCACATCGTGTAGTTTCCATCCAAAAGTAGGACTAGGCAAGGTTGTTTGGTAGTTGTTGGTAGGTTGTTGGCATGTTGATGTGCTATACCGTTATAGCACATCAGTATAGATGAGGGCCAAACACAGTAGACAGCGTGATGGCTGCAAACTCAAGTGAATATTTATTCAACAGAACAAGAAACCGAAAGCATGAGTAGAGAAAGGCAGTGCCCATGCAGTGTATGGTGAACCACACTAATCTCTCAGAAGGTAAGATCGGAAGAGCAATAAAGAGAAATGACAGTTGCGTCTGAGATAGGGGAACTCTGCAAATTTAGGACCAATATGATGTGATAACCTTGCATGGCTCACTACAGCTCTGACACACATTGAACAATTCCAGTACTGGGGCTTCAAAGACAATGAACGTTCGCGGTTTCATAGGGCATTCAAGTGTAGAGGATGCTTCTCTAGAAAATTAATTAGCGTTCCTTAGTCATGAAGTCATAACTACACCTCAACAGGAAGTATTCTAGTACCCTTCTAACAAGCTAGTAGTACTCATCGGTTTCTTCTATTGTTGACGTCATACTAATGTTCTGCACCTGTCCAAAGACTCCAAAAAATGTCACAAAGTCTGCAACAAATCTAGTGCTTCCATCTGTGGACTTTGCATACCTGCTTTCAGCTATTTCTGTCATGTCAACTTGAGTGCCTGGATCACACACACACGAAGCGGTCTTGCGCCACTTCAACACTGGAAGACCCCTAAAATTAAATTTGTTGATGTTGACAATGTTGAGTACGGGACAAGTAGGATAACATAAGTTAAATGGAATACGTCATCGCTATATTATCATTTATACATGTGTGACGCCTGTACGTACCTAAGACGTCGTGTTGAACTCTTCACCTCGGTGAACCAAAATCACTGGGTACTGAGCATCAGTGCAATCGTTACGTCTTCGCAATTCGCCTTCTACGGCATATTCGTAGTCATCGGCAGCAAAATGAGCTCAGCACACACGACACGACTGCTACATCTAATAACCGAGTGTTTCGAACCACATTCGTTTTCGCGCACTCTCCTGTTGAATCTTGTGGTAGAAAACGCCCGCCGCCGATGGTGAACGAACATGATTTTTGCATCCCCCAACACCAAAACTACACCAGGCATATGTAGGTCTCTCGAATAATTGACACAACAGCCACGAACATGTCATTCACTTATACTTTGTGCTTCGCGCGACCAACATGACCACCCACGACGTAAACAATAAACGCGATAACACAGATGGCCTTGCAGATGGCGCGGCGGGCGGCGGATCGTAGCTCCTAGCGGCGAAGTAGCGTAATGCTTTATTAACGTAAAAGCTATGGAAGTGAGAGTCATTTTTAAAATGTCGTTTAGCTGTAAGATAATGTGCGTGAACTTTGTTCTCTACAAAATCAACTCTCACGTGGTAAGGGTTGACCAATCCCTGGGAGCCCTGACCCGAAACCCAAGTTGCTCTTTTTCGCCGTTCGCTGGCAGCACCGTCCATGTTCCGGCAATCTTCAAAATATTTATACGTAAAAAATATGCCGAATTGAGAAGTAATGCTTTCTGTGTCTTATCAAACAATGATGTTGTGCACGACAGTGGGCAAAAATATGGGGGTTATTTTTCACTTTTCGGTCCCTTTAAGGGTTGTGGGGCGAAAGAAGCGCCCGGACCCCGGAAACCTCACGTGTGGCATGGCTCCTACTGCGCTCTACTTCAAAAAATTGTATGTTCCTAACAACAAAAAACACCCTTGAGATATTTTATTTCTGCAAACTAGAGGCATAGATCTACACTTTGATACTACGTTTGAGGTTCTAGACCGTCCCGCAGTTAGCTTTTTTGTCGTCTCTATTTAAGCATTTTTGCGAAAAAACTGAAATTTCGGCTTTCTTATTTAAAAAACGGCTGCACCTAGGAACTTGAAATTTTTTGACGTAATGTCCACATTGTGGAGATTAAGCAAAATAAAAATTATTTCGGAATTCTGTGATACGTTACGCGGCATAAAAAATAATCAATATTGCAGGTTTTGTGCAACTTGGCTAGTCGTTCTTCTCTGGTCTTTTAGGTTCAAAACCGCTAGAAACACGCTCACAAGTAGACATACCCTTCTCCAAGCGTATCTCGTAAAACTTTCGCGATCCGTTGAAGGGTTGGCACGCAAGAGCCGCGCAAAGGGAGCGAGGTTTCGCGGATTGCGCGCAAGTTTCGAGCCACCTAGCGGAGAAGCGGTTAGGTTTGGGACCGAAATATTTTTCATTTGTCTTGTGCGCGTGAAGTGGCCACAGAACAATTTCGTCAAAATCCCACATGGTCGAGCGACCGACCTCGGACGTTTGAGCTGGAATGAGCCGAAAGTGAGTTGGTCCATGAAAAGTCGAATTTGTGCAGTGCTACACCGTCCCGCGTTTCTCTCTCTCTTGCAATACATGATCCATACAGCATCCCATCACACAGCTGATTCTGACTTTTCCTTGAAACAGCCGCGGCAGGATCACCTGTGGATATACGGCTACAGATATCCCTCCGTAAATATCCCAGAGAAGTCTCACGGAGGTTAATTTCCGGACATGAACATTGGGATCTATTTCGGACGTCCGTGGGAGATAGTGTTCTGTCTGGGAAGGCTGGTCGGGCTGGTCGAGGATGCGGCGGAGACGGCGTCCCCATGTGGCGTCCGTGTCGTGCCTGTGTTACTTCCTGTCTGTTTTTTTTTCTTTCTTTCAAATCTTAGGATTTCATGGATTAGGGCTGTGCGTCACTGGTCCAAAAACAAATTGTGGCGTTATAGGAAGGTAGTTGCCTCAGGACAGAAGCCGCCGATATTTCGAACAGAGACTGTTCTTCTTCTGGCCCAGGCTTCTGGCCTTCTGGCCCAGAAGAAGAACAGTCTCTGTTCGAAATATCGGCGGCTTCTGTCCTGAGGCAACTACCTTCCTACATCTCTACCGGTTCGCTGGATTTCTACCCATCTATTGTGGCGTTATGTTTGGTGTATGCTTACCGGATTCTGTTCTTGCATGAGCCGCGGCAACAGTAGCTGATTCAATACGGCACTCCCCTCGCCCTTACGTGTCCGTTACGGAGGTTTGATTCTAGCATACTCCTTACGATTTCTATGCCTAGAACAGATGTGCGTGGGACCCCTCTGGCGGTCGCTCGAGTCAAAACTGTGTGACGTCGCGTGACAACTGAGATCATGAGTGATGCCACAGCGGTCGTGTGATGTGTGCGGATTGCTTTTGCCCACTTGAGGGTTCTTTAACGTGCGATGAAAGCTCATCACACGGCACCCCGTATTTAACGTCCCCCGCGGAAGACAGCGTGTCTAAGCAACTTGTACCCTGCCACCAAGTTGCCGGCGTCCTCGGCCGGGTGCGAACCCGCTATCTCGGGATCACAAGGCGAACACGCTACCGACTGAGCCACCGAGGCCGGTTCTTGTAATACAAAAGCAAACATCAGAATACACAACAATAAAACTGCACGCGCGCGTTCATCACCGTGCTGAGATGAACGGTAGGACAACCACAACTCGTGTTGTCCGCTTTAGGAGCTGCCATGCTCTTGGCTGCCATGCTCACACCGAGCGGTCATGTGATAGACAGGAGCATTCCAGAATGCATTGCGAAGGCTGGCACACCCGCCCGCCCGCCCGTGGTCGGCAGGGCCGCTCCTCAGTGATGCAAAACTATCGGTAGTACTGTCGATACTATCGATAGGCGTATGAGAATCGAACTATCGGCAGTAAGGAAACTAGGAGTAGTTTCCTTAGCAGTAGTAGTAGAATAGTAAGGAGACCATCCACAGTTGCCATTCGATAGTGAGAAAACTATCGATAGTGAGGAGACTGCCCACAGACTATCAATAGTACTATCGACAGTCGACTGTCGATATTAGGAAAATTACCGATAGTACTATCGAGGGTAAACAAGAGTATCGAGAGTTAGGTCAACAGCCTACAGGAGGAAGCAAGAGTGAGAGAGACATTATTCTCTCTCTCCTCCAGGATTATAAGAACCCCACGCCAACGAAAAATTCCCCAGCACTTGAAGGACTACGACCTCAGTGACAATTGAATTGAGGACAATTCAACGCTGTAGTGGGCATGTTAGGGCAACAGCCTACAGGCGGAAGCAAGAGTGAGAGAGACATCAAGAAATACAAGATGGCGCACGCAGGTGTATTCTGTAACCCTGTGCTCGTTTAAAAATAAAGCATAGTTCACCCTAACATATCACCCAGGTGAAAAAATTCCCTAAGTGCACCCGCTTGCAGGTCGGTTATGGAACCAGGAATTGATTGCTAGCTTGGAATGTATTTCCAGCTAGGAATTGCTTTCCAGCTAGAAACACGTTTCCGTTTTCAAATGGATCCACTTGCAAGGCGGTTATGGAACCAGGAATCGATTCCGAGGTTCCTTCGGAACCCACCTGCAAGTAGTTTATTGAAGCCGAGCCAGGTTTCAGTATCAGTTTCTATTCTGAACTGCTGTTGTGGCTGTGCAGGAAAGCCAGCATGTGCTGCTAGCCTGGAATATGTACAGAAGCCAGGAAGGAAGATGTGATATTTCCTCCTCTTTCTTTTCACAAAGCTGCTGCCAGTATGTGGCCTGTTCATTAGCCTTCTTTACTTCAGCAGCTGACACAATACATTCAGAGTCCGAAACGTCCGACTCAGAGAATTCTTCGCTGTCGCGGTGTCTTTTTCTTTCCACCTAGATGCAAAATGAATAAACATAAATATACCGTGAGCACATAAAATATGGACGGATTTACATCAGTTCTGGGTGCCCCATGGGGTTCGGCGGCGTTCTTTTTTGTGTTCTGTAGATTGCACTGAACAGATTTTTTGGTATCTCAGAAAAATACACGTCACGAATTTGTACTAATAGACATCAATGCTATTTCACCTGAAGATGATTTAGACTCACCAACTGCCAGCAATCCTGTCCATCCCAAAGCTGCAACACAAGACACAAACGATGAGTGAATATGACTGCTGTCCGTGTCTTGTGTTGCTGCTTTGAGATGAATAGTCAACGCCAAGTTCCCACATTCCTACTTTAGTATCTGCAATCCGATTTTGTGCACTTCACAACATTATACCCGCCTGATAGCCAGTAAAAAGTGCTGCTGTCCATACCCGATTGTGAATGAACTGGGAATTCTGTGGGAACTGTGTAGCAGCTTTGCTGCTTTTTGCCAGGCCCTCAGTATTCATGTATTTTTGCATGAGTAAATAAAGACAACAATAATAATAATAATAATATTTTAGTTTCATTGAAAAACCCCGTAGAGAAACATGTTGCAAAAGTACACGTAATGCCATGCATAAAATTGTAAATGTTTTCCTGCAACACTCACGCAGCGTTTCTCACTTCAGTCGCGCTGGCCCTTATTCCGCACGATTCATAGTATCTTGCAAGTGTCCTCCATTTTTATGACTTTCTGCCAGCTAAAAGACAAGACACATAACAAAATTAGTTACAAGCCTGAGCAGGAGCTCTTAGAGTTCCCCACTAGCTAGTGTGCACTTACGCTATTTTAAATAACAGTAATAACAAGGAGTAGATTTACACAATCAGATAAACGTGCATAAATATCAAATCATAAACTACTCACCATCGTAATTGCAGTCATATATGCGTCGCTCGTTGTTTCTCGCGATTTAGCTAGTGCAGAAGTTGTAGAGACAAAGAAACTATGCAAAATGCAGCACTTGACTATAGAGATTCAAAAACATTCACGTTTTTCGCCCGTCTTGAAGAGTTGAAAGCAGAGAGTCCAACCGAAACGTTTAACGGTCCGGTTCGGGTTTATGTTCGGCGATAAGGGTTTGGATCCGGTTCAGGTCCAGAAGGCAATTATAACGGTTCAAACCGGTTCTTTCCAAACGGTTCGGTTCCCGAACCGGTTCAGGAACGACTAGTGCGAATGAAGCACAACAGGCAGGTTAAAAGAAGCTTCCGTGTGTGTGTGTTACAGTGTTTGAAGTGGGCAGGAAGGCGTCAGTGGTCGTTCAGGATTTTGAAAGAGTTTGTGCGACATGGAAAGACAATGAAAAAATGGCTAGGATAAGATTAATAGCGGTTACAAGAAGCGGCGGTTACCCATGAATTACTGGGTTGACTGGATTTGACTGGGTTGACTGGGTTTGGGTTGACTTTCCCCGCACGTAGCTCAGGTCGCGGGGTTGTTAGCGGAATCTCACCAGGAATATCTGTCAACCAAGCCTGCTACCTTGGCATAAGTCATTTAAGTAATTGAAATTATTCGTTACCAGTCAGGATCGCAAATACACGTTAATCAAATAACGACGCTTCATGGTATGTAGTTGGATTGGAATGGTGCGATCGTGAGCTCTGGGACTTTATGTGTAAAGGGCACGTTATTGTGTCAGCATTGACCGCCGCCGTGCTCGGCGTTAGCGTGAAGTGTCTGTGGAACAAACAGTGGCGTATCTAGGGCTACCTGCGCCCATGGCAACATGGTTAGCATGATGTCCTTGGGGATGCGTTTTCGTGTCAGAACACGTCTGAACGTCTTCAGTCACAGAATTTTTTTTCGAAAACTGTGTTGGAATGGTGTGAGAAAATATTAGATGCACCAATTTGTTCCTCCACAAATGGAGCAGACTACTCCAGTGCCCCTAGAATGCGGTTAATATCACAGACCACCAAGGGGTTAGGGGGGTGGGGGGATATGTTTATTAAGAAAAAAGAAAGGAAAGATCAGCCAGACGGAGGTCGGCTTGCTATTCAAAAAAAAAAAAAAAAGGAAAATGGGAGAAGAAAAGAAAAGAAGGAAGTTAGGTTTTCCCACTAGGGGTGGTGGTAGAAGTGATGGAGTGGTGGTCAGGTGCAGCCGCAAGTCCGTCGCGGAGTCGCAAGAAGACAGGCCAGGCCCAGGCGTGGAGACTGTACACGATCTTTATTTTATAACGCTCACAATCCAAAGACCCTCTCAACCAGTATGGCGGTTCCCTATATACATCTTCATCTTACCCACTCTCCCACGGGACACCCAGTCACGTGCAAGGCAAATTCCACGAACTGTCAATTCGTGACACACTCCAGGACGCTTCACAGTACAATACAAATGTATACATATACGTGTGGATGTGCCGGCACACGTGTTGCACGTTTGCCCACGTATGCCACGAGAGTCGTAAATAACGAAAGACGACACGGCTCTCAGGGAACACTGTCCCGTACTCACCACTGTCGTTATTACGAGTCAACCAGTGCCTCGTCTCATTTTCGTGTGAAACCAACGAGGGCTGCGTCTGCGGAGGATTCCCGGAATCCGGAACCCATCGTCGATAACAGACACAGGGGTGGCCGAGGGGACCAGCCACGCAAGCCAGTGGCATTACCCTGTCGGTTTCTTTGACCGCTGCAGCTGCAGCCTACCCGGCAGGGTGTCAGAAACTAACAAAGGAGAAGGGGGGTTGATATTGTGAGTTACTACGAACTAAATATCGTTGCTTCAGAATCTTCCACCGAATGAATCCGATGAATTTCCAGAGTGTGTCTTCCACCATACTCACAACATGCGGACCTGCTTTCGCGGTGTATTTTATCGAACTGCACAAAACTTATGCCATTAATTCGTGAGGCGTGTTCGGTATCACCGTCAGTGATCGACAAGGAAGAAAATAGCGTTATGCACTTTAAGAACATAACTTCACAGCATAGCACTCGAGGCGAACATCTCTTTAAACAACGTGCAGCGCGTGACGCCAAATACCCAGCGTCCTGGGAAAGGTTCGAACCCAGAACCCTGGGTTGAGTGAGCTGGCACGTTCATGGTAGCCTGATCTGCTCGTAAATTTAAATTGAAGCGCAATCTCATAAAATGGGGTCATTCAATAACGCAAGCTCTCGGGACTATAGCTCACAATTTTCATCACAATCACACTCAGTTTTCCAGAAAATCACTCGCACATCAACTTTGCATTGCCCGTCAGAACTACACTGCATTGTCTAACGCTCGATATAACCACGTTACATGCCGCGAATTCTATGTAATACAGATTGTACACGCAAGTGGCCTGTGGCTGTGACAGGGTACCTTCTTAAAGGTATCTTGTCAGGAGAGACACTGACTACGCTTCGAAGCGTTCCTTGACTATAAGTGACCTGGCCTCTGCACAAACTCTGCAATGTCTTCGTTTGCTCCGACAGATGTGTGTGTTCATTGACTTCTTCGAAAAACCTCTTCCCGAGCATGCAATCAGAGCTCGTTTATTTCGCCCAAACAACTCTATTGACTTTCTTAATAGCGTGTCATTATGCAGCATAAGCCACGGATAAGGATCTGGTCTGTCATTGTCTGGGTGGGGCGCACGGACGCAGCAATCGAATCGTACATAAATATCCCCATTTAAAGATGCCTTCGGACGACTTTTGCGCAGTAAGCGGTGAACGGCGCTCGCCACTCAATTGAGCTCAAGTGGATTGCTCCCAAATGGGAATCTGTTCTACCATCGCGAGGGATCCTTTTGCGGAGTTGTTCTTCATTTCCTGCGGCTCACCCAGTCGTTTATGAAATAGGCAGGCCCGTGGCAAATTCCTCGGACGAGGTCTCTAGAACGTTAATTGCAGCTAAATGTGTTGGCCATGATCTTGCCAAGGATTGATGAACGCGTAGCATGTTATTGACTTCTTCGAGCGGTCGACACGCCCCTTCGAGTTCAAACTGTCTGGTTAGACAGAGGTTAGATTCGAGACTTCGAGACTTGACTTGAGATTAGTGGTTGAAGAGCAACTACACTCAACCCTCGATTTATGAACACCCTCGGTTCCCCGAAAAATCGTTCATAAATCGAGGATTCATAAATCGAAAATTCCGTTAACTGAGTACTATCGAGCAAATGGAACAGTATTTCCGAGTTGGGATTGTGTTTATAATGCCATATATTGTGTAATTTTGCTTTCGACCGTGCCTTCTGCTGTATCAATCTCACAAAGGACAGACGTTAGCGCATTCACACACTGTTTATTATGCAATACTAAATTGTTTAATTTTGCTTTGGACCACGCCTTCCGCTGTGTCAATCTTGGAAAGAAGATATGTCACCACATTCGCACTGGACTGGTCTCGGATTTTCTCCGCGATTTTTAACCTCCGTTTATTATTCTCCGGGTGACAGTGGCCACCTTATTTATCAACTGAGGTCAGGAACACTTGGTCGCACCTTGTGCGACCCCAGAAAACCCCTTTGTTGTTCGGATTTCGACGGGTTAAGAACCAAGGGTGCAATACCTGGAAAACGTTTTGTCCGTTCAGGCGTCATTCATAAGACCACGGAATAATCCCTTTGAAGGTTTCCGTTGACCTCGGAACGATCCGTTCATATATTGAGAGTAAAAACGCTGGGTAACTCCTAGTTGGTTCCCAGAAATTCTGTTCATTATTCGAATATCGAGGTTCATAAAACGAGGGAAAAATGAATGGAAAAAGTTTGGTTCCCCGAGCTCGTGTTCATAAAACGAGGGAATTCATAATTTTTTTTTTTTGATTGCGTGTTAGCGCCGCGAAGCAACTGTGGCTATGAGCGACGTACAGATGTGGACAGACGGAGAGAGGATAGCAGGAAGGAGTGGGGGACAGGGGGGTTAGTATGCGTCCTGGGCCGACTTCAGGGGGAACTGTGCCGACATTCGTCTGGAAAGTCTTCGGAAAACCCAGGGAAAACCTCAGACAGCACAGCCGGCGGTAGGATTCAAACCCACCACCTCCCAGTCTAGAGCACGACCTTGGTTACCACCAACGAGCGGACGCCTTAGCCCACTCGGCCATGCCGCTGGTAATTCATAAATCGAAGGTTCATAAATCGAGGGTTGACTGTATATACGTCGTCTCCTACGTTACTTTACATCCAATATGTTTGTGTGAGTGCGACTTATGTGAGTATGCCAAAGACGTATTATTCACTTCGGTTGCCGTTAATTAATAATTGACTCAGTGTGAGCCTAATGTTCTCAATAATATTCCGCCGGCGTGTGTTTACACTCATAAAACAAAACTTGAACGCATAACACATTCACAACCAAATATAATTCTGAATAACAACATTCCTTTATTTGATAATATCGAAACCAAAAAGCTTGGCCACATCTTGTGACCACAATTTACGAAGCGAGTTTTTTTATTATGACACTCCAATTGTCCCCAGTAAGGGTAACCGGCGTCTCGAATATAACAGCCCATATGACCCACAGTGCTTTTACCCTTGTCACGTCTAGCGCCCGTGAATCTTTTCATGATTGTCTCATTTTCCGCCAAAAGAAATACATTTACTTGTTTTTGTTTGTGTTTGAGGAAAATTTAATATGACGTGGCAATACATACAAGTGTGAATACATACATACAAGTGTGACGCATGACGCTCAGGAGCTTCATTTTGAAAGCTAACTGTATCACGGCCACCTAACCACCTAACGCAAAACAGTGGAACTACACGTTGTGGTACTTAAAGTCCAAAGTAACCTTGTGCGTGTCAAATGTTTTGTTTGTCTAATAAAACCAGCAGAAGGAGAGTGTAGAACTATTTGTTGAACGGTAGTAGCTCATAAGCACCAAATGCTCATAACCTCCAAACGCTCAAAACCTCCAAACGCTCATATGCACCGAAAAAAAGTTGGTGGTTTTGAGCGTTTGGTGGAAATGAGCAGGAGGGGAGAACCTGCTCATAAGCACCAAACGTCCAGAACATCCGAATGCTCATATGCACCGAAAGGCGGGAGACCACAAAGGCCGGGTCTTCCTCTCGGTAGCACCCCGATTCGTCCAAATGTTTATTTCGTCCAAGTATTCACAACGTCCAAGTACTCAGCACGTCCGAAAAAAATTGGACATAGTGGGCATTGGACGAACTGAACCAAAGGGGGGAAAACTTGACCAACCCGTCCAAATAACCGTACCGTCCAAACGCTTGTTTCGTCCGAAAAGGGAGGGGGATCTCCGAATGCGAGTGAACAATTGCTTCGTTTACGATTGAAGGTAGGATTTAAACAATGAAAGATGAAAGTCACTGAAAAGGTTAGCCAGCTGTAGGGATCGAACCCACATCTTTTGGATTTAAACATTCACACCGAAAGATGCCGTGCCATACACCAAGTAAAACGAAAAACAAATGCTCAGCCTGCTCTGTTTATTTATTTTTCTTTCTTTCTTTTTTTTCATTCCAACAACTGACTTATTAGTTGAAGGTAAGATTTAAACATTCCCACTGAAAGATGTTATACACCGAGTAAAACGAGAAACAAATGCTCAGCCTGATCCGTTTAGTTTTTTTTTTCCTTGGAACAACTAACTTATTAGTTAGCATGGCCCAGCAAATGGGACACGCGCTGCAGGTATGCCTTGATGACATGAGCAAACTGCTCTGTTACGTCTGTGAAGGGTGCTTCGTTTCCCAGCATCGTTTCCCCTGAGCTGTATTTGGTATCATCTCATATGGCCCAAGTGTGCATAAGGCCCAAGTGATCAGAACGCCCAAATGTTCATAAGACCCGAAAAAATGTTGGGCCTTTTGAGCATTTGGGTCAAATGCGAAGGGCAGGGTAAGGTGTCCAGAAGGCCAAAATATTCATATGGCCCGAATGGTCATATGGCCCGAAAACCAGGAGGGAAGACTAGGAGTGACCTAGATATGTATTTTCTTTGCACATATGCGCAATATTAATTAAATGCTGAATGCGACAGAGGAGAAAAAGGTAACTGAACTAAAAAAAATTAATGAAAGTAACTTAACTAAAAATATTAATAAAAGTACTGAAATGAAGAAAAAAATTTCAAGCAAATAAGATATAAATGTGAGAAAAAGTAAAATACAAATAAATATTGAATCCTTACAGCGTTCAATATTTCGCTCGGTACAGATTGGTAAGCTCTGTGCCTAATATATTTATTGAACAACTGATTCGTTTGCCGCATTAAAAGCTTTTCAACTTTCGCTTGAATACTGCTATGACGCACAATATGTAGCGCTTCTTCTGCGAAGGTATCCAAGCCGGGCACGGCAGTAGCGTAGCTAGAAAAAAATATTTCTGGAGGGGTTCAGGAGGAAATTTGCATAGGAGATAAGGGTTTACTCCTCGTTTCTCTCTTCCAGATGCGCTACCAAAGGTACGATTACGGAGGGGTCTGAACGTCGCGAACCACGCCTACGCATGGGACCGTTTTTTCCGCTCTAACCCATCGGTGTAATTTTTTTCGAGACCATTAGTTCCGTCACCAAATTTTCCGGGGCCATTTTTTCGGGGCCGTTCGACCAAATGGCGCTCTATCAAATAGGCGGACACCTTCGAATTGATTCTGTAACTGAACTCTTTGGAGACTACATTTCACAAAACGGAAGAAGCGCATTGTTTGTGTTCACGTGAGATGCGCGCTGCAGAAGGAGCATATTCCACTGAGTGACCGAGTGCAATTGTCCAAAATGGGCACTGCTTGATGAACATAATAAATCTCAGTCCCGAGCAAAATACCAAGCCGTAGCGATTCTCGGCAAAGTGTGGAATTCCTGCGCAGTCACACCTGAAAAGCGATTTTACAGAAAAATATTTCTCGCATATAACTCGCACTGATAAATGTACCGCATTTTTCTGTGTACAAGCTCCGTTATATATAAAAAAAGTTCTCTGAAGAAGTCCTGCGCAGGATGATGACGCGCATATGATGACATTAGATGACGCGCAGGACTTCTTCAGAGAACTTCTTTCAATGTATAACGGCGCTTATACACTGAAAAATACGGTCGAAAAAATACACTGTGAGTCTTCCTTTCTGGTTTTCGGGCCATATGACCATTTGGGCCTTCTGGACACCTTATCCTGTCCTGCTCATTTGACCCAAATGCGCAAAAGGCCCAATTGTTTTTCGGGTCTTATGAACATGTGGACGTTTTGGTCACTTGGGCCTTATGCCGTCCGTAACGTCATGTGGGGTTGGCTCTTGAATTTCATGCGCAGCGAATTATGCCACCCTTCGGCGTGATTGTTTGTGCGGAGATCGTCCTCATCCGCAAACTAATTCCAGAGATGAACGTTGGTAAGCCACTGCCGCTCGAAGTAGTCTACGTAAAGGCAAAGGACCGCAAGTTTCCTTTCAGATCCCTAGATGTTTCCAAGAAAGATCACTGACATTGGGAAACGCGGTACTTAGCGAGAACATAGTTATAGAAAACAACACATCGTTAACTGGACGGTCACTGTAGGTCAGCGGTCCTGTGAACGGGTTTGTGTTTTCTGTGATTCCCCGTTTGATCGATAATCCATTTGCTTTCATGAATACAGTCACCTGCCATTCACCCAGTGTCAAAATGGCCTGTGCTTTCATGAATGCAGCCAGGCAGTCGCCTGCCGAAAGATTTTGGGAATTCCCCCATTTGGACGAAATGGGCTATTGGACGGTACGGGTATTGGACGCGCTGGGCAAGTTTCTCCCCGCCTGTTCATTTCGTCCAAGTGTTCAGTACGTCCGATTTTTTTCGGACGAATTAAATATTTGGACGTTGTGAGTACTTGGACGAAATAAACGTTTGGACGAAATGGGGCGTAACCCTTCCTCTCCCGCATTTGGAACAAGGTCATAGGGTGAGAAAGGTGGAATGAATGGCGACTACCAAGGCCGCTTAATGTGTCAGCTTGAAGTTTATGTAACAGCTTGGTCCTGCTTGTATGTAGTCAGAAAGAATTTTTGTGGAAGTTAATTTTTATCTATCGTGAGTCAATGGGTGTTTGAACGCCGTAGTGTCCGCCCATTTGGTCAAATGACGTTTGATCGAAGGCGTTTGATCGAATGCCGCTTGGTCGAAAACCGTTTGATCGAAAGCCGGTTGATCGACGCCGTTTGTTCGAAAGACGTTTGTTCGAAGGGAGTTCAAAACTGCATGCACTGTGTCACCCGCACCTCTTTTTCTGTAACTTTTGACTCGAGCATACGGAGCTGGCAATCAGGGTACTTTGCTTTTTTTCATTTTTATTATTATTATTTCTATTTCTTTTTTTCTTTTTGCAGGGAGACCGCTTGTTGCTTGCAGACGTTTGTAATTTATGAACCAGTCGGACACATGTTGAAGAAAGTTGCCCCAGGTTGGGAGCAGCCGATGGTTTGTGTTTCGTCTGAGCACCCTTCTCATTGCTGGTGACATATTTAAAGGGAACGGTCTGAAACGGGATAGGCATATGTGCGCGAAAGCCACTCCAAGTCTGTGGATGCTAAGAAGGAAATTTCGCCATGGCACAACGAAAGATATTAAATTAACAGCATATAAAACCTTAGTTCAACCTCGTTTAGTGTATGCATCTGCAATCTGGGTCACTACACATGCACGCTATCCGAAAAAATAGAGAAAGTACAAAGATCTACTGCCCTGCTTATCTTGTCTAGGTTTCGAAGGACTTCTTCGGTTACATGTCTGTTGCAAGAACTAAATTTAGATTCACCTGCACATAGGCGAAAAGTAAATAAACTAAAACTGTTCTTTCTCCTATACAATGGTCAGTTGATTTTCAGAAACAATAATACATTGTTAAAATTTATCCACATTCAACAGGAATAAATAATCGAAAAATGTCATTAATTTATTTTTATTTATTTGCCAAGAATGTTTAATACTTGAAATCAATTATTATTTGACAAAGTGGGTTAGCATGAGGAATGTGTTTACGAGCAAACGGGTTACACGCAGTTAAATGTTGCTTAGGATAACGGCATTTAGAACTCGGGCGTTCAACACTCCAAGTGAACCAATAAAAAATCGATCAAACGACCGCTGCCGTTTCGATCTTCGATTAAATGTATTTCGACCAAATCATATATCGGCACAGTTCCTATAGAAGTCGACCAGGATGCACATTCCCCAAGGCCGTCAGTCGTGACTTTGCCCACCTCTGTGAGGCCAACAACGGCGAGACCTTTCATCGTCACCACAGTGAATTAAATTCGCCTACCTGAGGTAGAGTGTGGTTGACAAAACGTGTAAGAGAAAATGTGGCCGATGAACGGATATCAACATGGAACGCCGTCGACTCCGTAGCGCCTTAAGCTACATAAACGAGTAAACACGAGAGAAAACGAGTAGTAAAAATAAACTGAAGAAATAACATTAAACAGAATATATGTTAGAGGTTCAACGATAACACCCAGTGAGCTTGAACTAGCGGTGCAGGAAGGAGGATTGACGCTGCACAGCGTCGCAGTCAGGCACTGGCGTCATCGAATTGTTCTGTAGCATTCGCTACAGTTCCACAGTATAAAGTCTGCGTCGTGAAGCGTACATTAGAAGTAGTTTTGGCATGTGCTACAACGTGTCTGTTTTTGCATGTTCTTGCCTGTTTAGGTATTTTTTTGGGTCCAAATATCTGTCTATTTTCATGGTTTTGGCACGTAAATTTCCGAGTTCTACTTATAAGAGGAAATAATGTCGTTCTTGAATGCCTAAAACGGTGGGCAAACAGAAATGAGTTGAAAACCAATCATCCAAAGAACCAAACCAGTCATCTTCCAGACCGAAGGTAGAATAACTATAGGAGCGAGAATGTGTAGAGCATGTTGGATGGAGTTTCGGAAAAAAATAGTCCCGGAGAAGTTCGTCCCGGAAAAATTGGTCCCTGGTTGCGTGGCGGAAGAAATGGTCCCGCGCGGTTCCGTGCGCCCAAAAATATAGGAGCGTCGTTGTGGACATCTGATAAACCGAATCATAGCCAATAAAGTGCTATCATTCGCACTCCTCATTTGTTCGAAATTGGAAGACATGCTTTTTTAAATTAACATTAATCTTAATGAACAATAAATGCTGGACGCCATTTAATGAGGAACATAAAAGCGGTTCCATTTGCTGCACCGCTTGTATTGTACAAATTGCGTCTGTTCTTTCTGTTCCTCTCTTTATTTTGCGGAGTACAGACAACGCGACAAGATCATGAAGCAGTTCTGCAATGTCTGCTACCTTCTCCTAAAAGTGAAAAAAAAATAATAAAAAGGAAGAGTCGTCTTTCTACAGAACGAAAATTCAAATCTCAGTTTCTTATTCTCACTGACCAGGCCATATCTTCTGTTTTGTCAACCAACTCGTGGAGTGGTAAAAGTTGTTTGGTTTTCTGTAAAACGCTAACAACTTGGGGCAGCGTCAATGGGAACTTGAACTGGAGAATCGCAGCAAAAATTTTGAAGTAAAAATGGTAGACATCGATGCCAGCGAACTTATAATGGAATATCCTTTTGTGTCATTGAGAAAAAGAGAGGACGCCAAACAAAGAGACGCCAAACAATTTTTAACGTACACGATGCATTTGCGTCAGCACTCTATTTTCTGACCACACCAGCTGCTGTCGCTGATGCTGAAAGAAGTCTCAGCACAATGAAACTGACCGATCAAGAATATCCTGTGCTCAATTAACCGTAAGAGATGTCAGGCTTTCTGAGTTCGTAGTCAACCGAAAACATGGTTATCATATCTCTGGACTATGATGCATTGATTAACCAACTTGCGAAGAACAAGGCTCGAAAGAAGGGTTTTGTGCAAATGTTCACTGCAGGCCTATGTATGCATAATATAAACCCTATATAAATATCGTATTCCAGCTTCTGCACTGTAAGTGAACCCGGACATATGTTCGGAGGGGACCACACTTTTTGTTGCTACAGCCCTGGAAGCCGAGTGCCTTTCGAGCTAGAATCAAGTCTTTTGTCCTAGGCTGCCTCCATGTCTATGAAAATAAAGCTCAAATTGAAATCCATAAACGAGAAGGCGCTATTCGTTCTGGCTACATACAAGCAGGACCAAGCTGTTACATAAACTTCGAACTGACACATTAAGCGGTCTTGGTAATCGCCATTCATTCCACCTTTCTCACCCTACGACCTTGTTCCAAAGGTAGCACCCCGATTCGTCCAAATGTTTATTTCGTCCAAGTATTCACAACGTCCAAGTACTCAGCACGTCCGAAAAAAATTGGACATAGTGGGCATTGGACGAACTGAACCAAAGGGGGGAAAACTTGACCAACCCGTCCAAATAACCGTACCGTCCAAACGCTTGTTTCGTCCGAAAAGGGAGGGGGATCTCCGAATGCGAGTGAACAATTGCTTCGTTTACGATTGAAGGTAGGATTTAAACAATGAAAGATGAAAGTCACTGAAAAGGTTAGCCAGCTGTAGGGATCGAACCCACATCTTTTGGATTTAAACATTCACACCGAAAGATGCCGTGCCATACACCAAGTAAAACGAAAAACAAATGCTCAGCCTGCTCTGTTTATTTATTTTTCTTTCTTTCTTTTTTTTCATTCCAACAACTGACTTATTAGTTGATGGTAAGATTTAAACATTCCCACTGAAAGATGTTATACACCGAGTAAAACGAGAAACAAATGCTCAGCCTGATCCGTTTAGTTTTTTTTTTTCCTTGGAACAACTAACTTATTAGTTAGCATGGCCCAGCAAATGGGACACGCGCTGCAGGTATGCCTTGATGACATGAGCAAACTGCTCTGTTACGTCTGTGAAGGGTGCTTCGTTTCCCAGCATCGTTTCCCCTGAGCTGTATTTGGTATCATCTCATATGGCCCAAGTGTGCATAAGGCCCAAGTGATCAGAACGCCCAAATGTTCATAAGACCCGAAAAAATGTTGGGCCTTTTGAGCATTTGGGTCAAATGCGAAGGGCAGGGTAAGGTGTCCAGAAGGCCAAAATATTCATATGGCCCGAATGGTCATATGGCCCGAAAACCAGGAGGGAAGACTAGGAGTGACCTAGATATGTATTTTCTTTGCACATATGCGCAATATTAATTAAATGCTGAATGCGACAGAGGAGAAAAAGGTAACTGAACTAAAAAAAATTAATGAAAGTAACTTAACTAAAAATATTAATAAAAGTACTGAAATGAAGAAAAAAATTTCAAGCAAATAAGATATAAATGTGAGAAAAAGTAAAATACAAACAAATATTGAATCCTTACAGCGTTCAATATTTCGCTCGGTACAGATTGGTAAGCTCTGTGCCTAATATATTTATTGAACAACTGATTCGTTTGCCGCATTAAAAGCTTTTCAACTTTCGCTTGAATACTGCTATGACGCACAATATGTAGCGCTTTTTCTGCGAAGGTATCCAAGCCGGGCACGGCAGTAGCGTAGCTAGAAAAAAATATTTCTGGAGGGGTTCAGGAGGAAATTTGCATAGGAGATAAGGGTTTACTCCTCGTTTCTCTCTTCCAGATGCGCTACCAAAGGTACGATTACGGAGGGGTCTGAACGTCGCAAACCACGCCTACGCATGGGACCGTTTTTTCCGCTCTAACCCATCGGTGTAATTTTTTTCGAGACCATTAGTTCCGTCACCAAATTTTCCGGGGCCATTTTTTCGGGGCCGTTCGACCAAATGGCGCTCTATCAAATAGGCGGACACCTTCGAATTGATTCTGTAACTGAACTCTTTGGAGACTACATTTCACAAAACGGAAGAAGCGCATTGTTTGTGTTCACGTGAGATGCGCGCTGCAGAAGGAGCATATTCCACTGAGTGACCGAGTGCAATTGTCCAAAATGGGCACTGCTTGATGAACATAATAAATCTCAGTCCCGAGCAAAATACCAAGCCGTAGCGATTCTCGGCAAAGTGTGGAATTCCTGCGCAGTCACACCTGAAAAGCGATTTTACAGAAAAATATTTCTCGCATATAACTCGCACTGATAAATGTACCGCATTTTTCTGTGTACAAGCTCCGTTATATATAAAAAAAGTTCTCTGAAGAAGTCCTGCGCAGGATGATGACGCGCATATGATGACATTAGATGACGCGCAGGACTTCTTCAGAGAACTTCTTTCAATGTATAACGGCGCTTATACACTGAAAAATACGGTCGAAAAAATACACTGTGAGTCTTCCTTTCTGGTTTTCGGGCCATATGACCATTTGGGCCTTCTGGACACCTTATCCTGTCCTGCTCATTTGACCCAAATGCGCAAAAGGCCCAATTGTTTTTCGGGTCTTATGAACATGTGGACGTTTTGGTCACTTGGGCCTTATGCCGTCCGTAACGTCATGTGGGGTTGGCTCTTGAATTTCATGCGCAGCGAATTATGCCACCCTTCGGCGTGATTGTTTGTGCGGAGATCGTCCTCATCCGCAAACTAATTCCAGAGATGAACGTTGGTAAGCCACTGCCGCTCGAAGTAGTCTACGTAAAGGCAAAGGACCGCAAGTTTCCTTTCAGATCCCTAGATGTTTCCAAGAAAGATCACTGACATTGGGAAACGCGGTACTTAGCGAGAACATAGTTATAGAAAACAACACATCGTTAACTGGACGGTCACTGTAGGTCAGCGGTCCTGTGAACGGGTTTGTGTTTTCTGTGATTCCCAGTTTGATCGATAATCCATTTGCTTTCATGAATACAGTCACCTGCCATTCACCCAGTGTCAAAATGGCCTGTGCTTTCATGAATGCAGCCAGGCAGTCGCCTGCCGAAAGATTTTGGGAATTCCCCCATTTGGACGAAATGGGCTATTGGACGGTACGGGTATTGGACGCGCTGGGCAAGTTTCTCCCCGCCTGTTCATTTCGTCCAAGTGTTCAGTACGTCCGATTTTTTTCGGACGAATTAAATATTTGGACGTTGTGAGTACTTGGACGAAATAAACGTTTGGACGAAATGGGGCGTAACCGTTCCAAAAGCGGGAGAGGAAGACCCGGCCTTTGTGGTCGCCCGCCTTTCGGTGCATATGAGCATTCGGATGTTCTGGACGTTTGGTGCTTATGAGCAGGTTCTCCCCTCCTGCTCATTTCCACCAAACGCTCAAAACCACCAACTTTTTTTCGGTGCATATGAGCGTTCGGAGGTTTTGAGCGTTTGGAGGTTATGAGCATTTGGTGCATATGAGGCACAACCTTGTTGAACACCCCTCATACATGTGGCCGTACCCTTATTAGTGTTCTATGGTTGCCGACAGTCTTTCATGAGGAAGGCCCTCCTCAAAAGATTAATAATTAATAGCAGTGATACGGAATGAGACTTCAGTCAAATGCCTTGGTGCACTCTTCAAACGGAACTTCACTGCACAGCACACTTTTAGCCAACCATCATCTCGAATGACATCGTTCTCTCCTCTGGTGGCGTACGCCTTTTTGTGACAACTGTATAACTACACAGATTGATTCACCTACAGTGATAAAAAATTCTAACTGGTGACGTACTCCGCCGGAGGATTGTGGGACTTTCGTCCATTACTGTTTGGAAACTTTTGCCGCCATTTAGGAAGGCTTTGGACAATTTTCAATTTAGGAAAATTTATTTTTTAAATCGAACTTTGAAAATTGCCAAGCTAACCTCACATTGTTTTACAGAAGTATGAAGTCCTCCACGGGTGACCGCAGACCCAACAAAAAATATGCACAGTATAGCAACAGAAATAGTCGAAAAAATTAGTGATAATGCTGCTTTAGCCCAGCATGCGTGATTGTCGCAAAAAAGCGCGCGAAAGGTGCGGCGATAGGAGGGAGTGTCCCCAGATCTTGTCTTACCTTTCTTTCCCCCGCTTTGATCTTGATGCTGGTGACGACCGTCTTGTTACAAAGAACTCACGAGATATGACCCTCTTTCAGTCATATTTGCCAGTCACAAACGAAAAAGGAATTTATCTGGGAAGCTCTTTCCGATAAAAGCGCTGTCCGTGGAACCAAAGTCAAAGCGCTAAAATCAGTAACACAAAAGAAGGCGGGGACACTTCCTCCTATCGCCGCACCTTACACGCGAGTTTTTTTTTTCTTTTTTTTTTTGCGGCAGTCAAACAAGCGGCAATTTTTTAAAATTATTTCTGTTGCTATACTGTGTATAGTTTTTGTTGGGCCTGCGGTTATCTGTGGAGGACTTCATACTTCTGTAAAAACAAAAGTGAGGTTGGCTCGGCAATTTTGAATTGGTGGCCTCTCTTGACCTCACGTCGACACGGGAGCTTCAGTCGATTCAGACATTGAAAAGGAAATAGACCGGAAAGGTGAACGCGGTTTGTACGAAGGGCATCCAATAAGTTCTACCCTCACAACTTCGCCGCACAGCACGATCATCGCCAACCGCCATCCCGAGCGACATGGTTCGCTCGTTGCTTTGCCGTTCGTTCGCCGTTTGCATTCTACAGCGGCGTGCCAAGCCTCCACTCCCTATGTGCAGACGCCATACACACTTTTCGTGGCCGCCACATAGCGTGTGATACATTGACGGCGCTTGTACTTTTACCCCGCACGGCTGTCGTCTTTTTTATTTTTTTATTTTTGCAAGGACACAACTTCCGTTGCGCAAGGACGCAGCGTGGCTCCTGACGTCTTTTCATGTGCTCTCCGATTTGCCGCTACGCCAACAATGGTGCACCGAGTCGGAAGTCAGGACCTGCACAGTCCTTGACAAACAAGATCCCTCATACAGCTATCGCTGTAAAAAGAACATATTGTTACGACCGATGACGTCGTGGGAGGCGTAATCGGGCCCGACGGTGATAGAATCGAGTTTCTCCGCAGGACACTGATGCCGGCGCTCACCGTTGCGCGTCGCCAGGTGTATCAGCTCCGGCGCCGCAACTTCGTTTCCGCGAGAAAACCGTCGCTCTGCCGCAAAACTTCGGTGATGTGTTCAGGATCTCCCCTGTATCTCCCATCTCATCGTCATCATTTATTGTTGTTGGTGTTGTCACCCCTGTATCAAGTTGCAATGAGAAAAATCCTTCAAAGAATCATGCATCTTTAAGAATTGTCGCACGCCTATTATCCACAACCATATCTCGCGTTTTGTGCATTTTGTGCTGTGCGTTTTGTGCATTTGACGACACTGCCCACCGCATACAAACCGTGTCAGTTCTATTGTAAGTAGAGCTACGTGTATTTCGGTTTTCCAAGTTTTCTATTACTAAAGAGAAAGGTGATTTTTAAGCGTGTATAAGACATATAACTGGGGTTTCATTTGATATTTGTTTGTAGTCGATGGTTTATCGTCACGACATCTCGTAAAATAAGTTACTAGATTAGGATAACTAGAATGTAGGTACTTGAGACAGGACGATCCAAGTGCAGGTTTGTTTTTCAGTGTAATTCGATGTCACGTGAACGTTAGAGTATCGCCTGTATTATTTTTACAAATACCATCAACTGAGCCTGCCTTTTGGAAGCACTCGTCAGGCACACAAACACACACACACACACATATATAGATAGATGATGAGATGCGGCTGGTGCCGGCCAGCAGGCTGGGAGCTGCCCCAGTGCCATTTGTAGGTAGTGAGAGATGATGATGGAGATGAGGATTCCAGTAACCAAAGTAGGGTGGAGAGGCCTGTTGATGACAGGAAATCCCAAAGGTGACTGACACCTTGGTGCATCTCGTCAGGCATTTCTAGTTGAGTGTTCGAGTGCTCCGTCACTCCTGCTGCGGAGTGCTTGAAAGCGTTGTGAGTAACTACCGTACCGGCTTTATCTGTGTCCCCTTTTGAAAACTCGTGTGGTGAAAAAGGTGGCATGCTGCGTGTTCTGTAAATTAAAAAAACAAACCAGTGGGCGAATGGACTTCATTGGACATGTGACGGCCATTTTGTCGTGATCGCCGGAATCGTAGGAGAACTATTTTGGGGAACTTTCCCAGCAGTTGAAAGGGACAGTGAAGGTCTCTTTCCTGGAAGTCTCAAGGCCAGACCCGAAAGTGGACCACGGGACAAAGACACCACCTGCTATATAAGCGGACGCCCAACAAAAGACGGCATCTTCGGAATCCTCCTGTGAGACAGTCCGCAAGGCTCTGCGCCGGAAGACTGCCTCTGCCGTGACCCACATCCTCCTCAATCGGCTCGCCTGCCAGCTCCCGGGCTTTGACGTTCTCCTGCCGTGTGTAGCCATCCTCCACGAACGCTTCTGTCCCAGTCCCTGGACCCAGACCACCAACTTCGTCGGCAGTACGCTTCACATGAAGACAACGGACTTCAAGGCGGTGAGCTCCCACTAGCTGTGTGTTGGAATTCCGTGGCTTGACGCGAATAGATTGTATCTCATTTCCCCTCTGTAAATACGTGTTGTATATAGCTCGGGATATTAAAGCCATATTTATTTGCACTGTTGCTGTTCGGAGTTTTCCCTTACCTTGTGCTGAGTCCATCGATTTGTTTTGGTCGTGTACCGTCAGCCCCGTAAACAGGGCTACGTCACAGACACCATACGTGGAACGTGGTGCGGCAGGTTGAACTGTGAACCCTGTTCCCTGTGACTATCTTGCTTATATTCTTGCGTAGGTTTGGCGTGAAGAGCGTTGGAGGTATTAGACCTGCATCGGTAGCGTCGACTGTTTTGGCATCCATAGCCGCCGAAATGCAAAAGTTTATCGTCGTCGGTTAGAGGCTCCGCTCTTCCAGCGAGACCTCATCAAATGCCCTAGATACTCTGCACTGTTAAAACGGAACTTCACCACATAGCACGCTCATAGCCAACCATCATTCCGAATGATATCATTCTGTGTATTGATTTGTTGAAAATGGGAGGAGGCGCCTGTCTGGGACACATTGTCTTGTCCCAGATAGGCGCCTCCCCCCTGTTTTGAACAAATCAGCCTTGGTATACGCACTGTTAAAAATAAATCAGTAGAAAAACGGGAATTTTACTCGATATGATATTGCCATACATTTGTCCGTTTTCTGATCAACGGAGCACAGTTTCTTTACGAACAAATGCTCCGTTGCAAGACGTTACGAAAGCGCCGTACACTCTTAGAAATGAACTTCACCACATAGCACGCTGCTAGCCAACCATCATCCCGAATGACAACGTTCTCGCCCCTGATTTGCTGAAAACGGGAGGAGGAGCCTATGCCATTATGCACGGCACAAAATAGGCTCCTCCTCCCGTTTTCAACAAATCTAGGGCGAGAACGTTGTCATTCGGGGTGATGGTTGGCTAGGAGCGTGCTATGTGGTGAAGTTCATTTTTAAGAGTGTAGAAAAACGGACGTGTCTTGGATGTGTCTTCCTGGCTTGTTTTGTGCCCCGCTCCTCTGGCTGGTTCATGATAGGTCTAAAGGAAGAAACACGAAGCATTTAAGTAAGTTACAAATGTCGTATATAAGGCTGACAAACGTTCGTCCGTTAGTGAATTGCAGTTTCAGTGGCCGACTAAGCAATGAGATGTACATTGGCTTCACAGTATAATATGTATACCAGTCTGCGTGAGGGATGTGAATTTGACCAAACAAATTGGAGGTGATTTGAAAGGATGCAGCAAATCAAATTAAAATCAAGTATGGGAAAAATTCCAGTGAATTTAGATATAAACTAGATTTTGCAAGCAAATTTAGCTTCAGAATGAATAGTGCATCTAATAGAGGATTCAAAATTTGATTGCATTATAGTTCTGTGGAAGTATCAGGATTTAGATTGGCTAGCTGGGCTTGTTCTTCCAGGATTTTTTTTTTTTTATGTTGCCAGCCTCTGGATTTGGCGATGGATATGATAAATGTGGTTTAAAGTGGGATTCCATTTCATTCAGATTTAAATCGTGGCAGCATTTAAACTCTCGCTACACTCGCAGTGCAGAATTCTGTTGACAGGTACAGCTAGTCATAGCCTGCAGATGCTGCTTTTCGTTATCGTTAATGAAATAGTGTATCATGCGTAGTGGAATACACACGCTGGCTTTGTAGGACATTGTCAGAAACCATGCCGCTTAGTTGGTGAATATTCAGTGGACAAGTATTACATTCATTTGTCCTTGAACGTACCTTTCAATAATGAATTCCAGTGAAGCTCGCATGCATCATGGGTGTTCAATGTTCAAGACAAATTATGCAGAGAACCATAAGCATCGCAGCATCAAGGAACATCCGAACAGCTTCAAGGGGTACCTCTCGTTTCACGTCGAGAAAAAAGTGCTCTGTCTGAGCATGTCACCACCTGAAACGACAATGTATGAACCTGAGCTTAATGGCTGCGGCAGCACATTCCCCAGGACTCAAGTAATATAAAATAGAAAAGGGGTTCTACTTAAAATCTGGAACCTCTATCCAAGTCTGCAAAAAGAAGAAAAAGTCACGTCAATCAGACGGTAACAATCATATAGGCAAAGATAAAGCTTTGCTGCACTACAAGAATGACATGCAAATGAGCCGCTGACTAATGCTGCCGAGTTGTGTATGGCGTAATTGTGATTACATTCGGGCTTTCGTTTTTTGTCAATTAGGAAAATACACAAACTTCTGAATATACCTACACTGCAGCGGGTTGTGAGTGCAGGATATAAGAACGCGCATGAGACGAACCACAGCCTGGGGAATAAGAAGTCAGTGCTTATGTTGATTTTAGCCGGCATGTTTTTGCGATACACATTCATGAGCACTGTGCTATTTAAGTAACAATGAGTACAGGGTCAGTTACTTACCTTCGGTGGCGCAAGCACTGAACAAGTTCAAGGGCACAAGTACCAGGGCCTGGCAGAAAAAAGGAAAACAAAGGACCGATACGCGTCTGTCGCTGTCACCGCCATTGAAAATTTGAAAAGGAAAACAGGTCAACGGTCAACGGCACAGCTGTGGTGTCCTCTAGTGGGAGGATTTCGAAGATAGTACCCCTCTCTGTAACGCAAAGAGCGTTGGGCGAATACGGACGTTCTACCCGTGTCTGAAGCATACGGACGAACGTGCTATAAAGATGCAGATGATTACACCGTCAAAAACCTGCTTTTCACACTCTTCCAGTGGAAACGGACGTTATGCACCGCCCGTACGAAGCAGTCGAGCGTCCGTCAGTTTTAACGGACAACTGCTCGTAATAATACATTTTTTTTAACAGTGCGTCGGAGCTTAAAAAATTGAGTAACAAGAAAAAGCGGCTCTTCAGACAGGCGAAAGGAAGCGGCTCTGAGTCAGTATTTGCTCTTTACTGCAACTGTGCCAAGATTCTCAGAGAGACCGCACAGAATGCGAAACGTAGCTTCTATGCAAAGATATTCCTAACATGCTTACAATTAATCCAAAGAAATTTTGGGGTGTTATTAACCCCAAGTCAAACCAGGCGATTTCTCTGAAAGATGCTGATGGTTCAGTTGTTCCCGATTTGGTTTCCTGTAACATTTTTAATAATGCATTCGCTAGTGTTTTTGTTGATGATTCTCGTTTTCAACCATCATTGTTGCGGCCGTACCAACTTCCTCCTATGTGTCTAATTAATATCGCACCTACTGGTATTGAGAATGTCATTGAAAATATGAAGCTGTCGTCCGCCTGTGGCCTTGATTGCATCGATGTTAAAATGTTAAAGAACACAAAGGCTATCTCATCCCAATACTTATCTCTAATTTTTTCTCAACCTCTTGCCTCGGGTATTGTTCCTAGAGACTGGAGTTTGTCTAAGAGGGTTCCACTCTTTAAAAAAGGCGATAAGTTGGATCCACTGAATTATCGTCCGATAGCTTTAACTAGTGTCCCATGCAAAATCCTTGAACATATAATCTTCTCGCGTGTCTCCACCCATCTTGAGTCAAATAATTTTTTCCACCGTAACCAACACGGCTTTCGAAAGGGCTACTCATGTGACACCCAATTAGCTTGCTTCATACATGACATTCAGTTTAACTTAGACAATAACATTCGCACGGACACCATATTTTTAGATTTCTCCCAAGCATTCGATACTGTCATTCACCCAGGTCTTCTTTATAAGTTATCGCTACTTAACTTACATCCCCTTGTTCTTAGCTGGTTCAAATTACCTCCACGACCGTTACCAAACAACGCTGGTAAATGATGCCCTTTCTTCTCCATTACCTGTGTTATCCGGCGTACCCCATGGGGTCAGTACTTGGACCACTTCTGTTCCTAATCTTTATTAACGATCTTCCTAATTCCCTCTCTTCAAATATTCGCCTCTTCGCAGATGATTGTGTTCTCTACCGCAGCACATCTTCTGTTACTGATCAGCTAGCACTTCAACATGACCTTGATCTCATTTTCGCGTGGTGTTCTAACTGGAAGCTTTCCCTTAATACGTCTAAATGCTCGCACGTTTCTTTCACGCGTTCTAGACAACCTTCTAAAGCTCATTACACCTTAAATAATTGTCCTATTTCTAAATTTCTCACTCATATAAATACCTAGGGATTCATCTAGTTTCGAATCTTAGTTGGACGACTCACGTGAATGCAATTACCAACGAAGCTAACCGTAAACTTGGATTCCTACGCTGTAATTTAAAGCATGCGCCACCACCTGTTAAAAGACTAGCATACACTACCCTTATTCGTCCTAAATTAGAGTACGCTTCCTCTATCTGGGATCCACATTTACTTACACTAAATAACTTACTGGAATCTTTCCAAAACCGTGCCGCACGGTTCATATATAATGTCTATTACTATCTTTCTAGCATTTCATCGATCAAGCTATCTCTCGACCTACACTCTTAAAAATGAACTTCACCTCATAGCACGCTCCTAGCCAACCTTCATCTCAAATGATATCGTTATCTGCCCTGATTTGTTGAAAACGGGAGGCGTACGCCTTTTCTGTGACACTTATGCTATTCATAATTGTCACAGAAAAGGCGTACGCCTCCCGTTTTCAACAAATCAGGGCAGATAACGATATCATTCGAGATCATGTTTGGCTAGGAGCGTGCTATGCGGTGAAGTTCATTTTTAAGAGTGTACCTGATCTTGTGTTACGCCGGAAGTTTCTTCGACGGTGTCTTTTTCACAAGTTTTTTCACAACGACCTAATTTCATCACACCTGCTTCCTATACATCGCCGAGACATGACCACATTCTTAAGGTTGACCATTTTCTATGCAACACTGACCAATTTTCTCGTTCATTTTTCCCGTACACATCCAAGGAGTGGAACTGTCTTCCTCAGAAAATTGTCATAATTAACGATTTCATTGTATTCAAGCGTGAACTAGCCAATTTCTTGTGTATTTAATATTTCCGTGTAATTTATTTTCTACTTGTGTAAACTTCTATCTTCGCTTACCCCCCTCATGTAATGCCCCAATGGGGCGCCTTGAGGTAGTACCATAAATAAATAAATAAATAAATATCTCAAGGAGTCTGATTCGTTTACGCGTGCGCGCGTGACGCTTCGGGGTCACTTCGAATGATATCATTTTGTGTCCTGGTTGGTTGAAAATGGGAGGAAACGCCTAACTGTGACACATTATACAGGTCCCTGAATGGATCTTCCCCCTGTTCCGAACGAATCAGGACACAGAATGATATCATTCGGAATGGTGGTTGGCGAGGAGCGTGCTATGCGGTGAAGTTCTGTTTTAAAAGTGTGCTTCAAAGTGCTGCTTATATAACACTGGTCATATTGCGAAACACTCGCTGGAGACTATGCGAGCCCTTGCATGGTTTTAAAGGTACTGCAAAGCAGTAGACAAGCATGATATGCCGGTGATGTGACTAGAGACTTTGTTGCTTCTAAATACCATATGCGGAACCATACGACCGACAACGCGCTATAAATATTTTTAATTTTACATGAAAAATGCGGCGTAGTGGAGTGGTGCGACGCCTGGTGTCAAACAACCCCCGTACAGCGTGCAACACTGAAAATTGGTATGACACACTATTACATCGGAACTTCGTTGTTTTAGTAACCATATTATTAGTTTTCCTGTTTACTTATGCATTCTGAAACCCATGTTAACAGTTTAACCTGTTAACCCCTGTTTTTGCAAAGTAACCCAGCGCTGGCCGCTGCTCGATGGAGGCTCCCCTACTTCTCTGCTGCGCCTGCGCGCTCCTTCTGTTCGCGGCCTCTTTCGAACGAGCAACCTCTCTCTGTGAATCTGTGGACAAACAAGTCCTGACGCTGTCTGGCTTCTTGAACGTCTGACACATTTTTTTCAACGGCTCAGCATTTCATTTCAGTTCGCTTATCCGTTTATCCTCAGATGTGGATCGTTGTGTGGATTACAGGGGCGGATTTTTATGGTGGATTGTGGTGGATTGTTATGTCGAGCCGAGTGTTATACGCATGCAATGTGGTTGCCGCCGTATGTGTCAGGAGTACGAATTCATTTCGAATACCTAGTACAGTGTTGCCCGTAATCTTTAATTGTAATTTTCTAATTAATTGCACCGTTGATTGGAATGAAACTTGCGCAGTTTTTGTCCTGGTGGCTTGGACTATCGAATAGCCACACCAAATGACATTTGATCGGTGTTGCTTTACAGTACCTTTAAAGCGAACGCGTAAAATATTAGCGTTAACAGAACGTGTGAATGAGCTTCCCACTCTGCCTGGCGTCCGCTATATATGTTCTCGTATGTCCCACTTTCAATGTGCCTTTGGCAGATACAGGGTGTTTCACCTAACATGATAAAAAATTCTATCTGGCGACGTACTCGCCTGAGGATTGTGGGACTATCGGCAATGACCTTCTGGAAACTTTTGCCACCATTAAGGAAGGCTTTGGACAATTTTTAATTGTGGGAAATGTATTTTTTCAATTAAACTTTGAAAATTGCCAAGCGACCCTCACTTTTTTTAACAGAAATATGAAGTCCTCCACGGATAACCACAGCCCTAACAAAAACTGTGCACAGTATCGCAACAGAAATACTCGAAAAAAAAAAAAAAGAGTCAGTTTTTCGCTTTAGCCCCGCCTGCTCGATTGTCGCAAAGAAGAACGCACGGGGGATGCGGTTAGAGGAGGAAGTGTTCCCGCCTCTTGGTTTACCTGGGTGATTTCACGCCGAATCAGGCAGGGTGGCCCGGTCGACCTCTCCAATTTTATTTTTTCAGACATATATTAAAGCCTTGTCCCTAGGAGGCATATTGGCGCTGAAAGTAGTTGAAAATAATTGGTGGTTATTTTTGAATGAACGATCATTCAGATGTGCACATTTCGACCATTGCGCTTTCTACGAAGTTTCACGCCACGTATCTTCATAACTATTTGACATATTCAGCAGAATTTTTTTCACATATTGTCAGGGGTGAATAGCATTGCATCCTAAGTTCCGAAGCTTTTAAGATTTGCTTTGAGGAGATAAAAAATCGCAAACTTGCCTCATTTGTAAAATATGGCACGCTTTGAGAACCTCACTAGTCGTCTCCGAATTGTGGTACCCGAAAGTAATCTACATCATTGCATTCGTCTCGAAATGCCGTTTCTTCTCATAGCAAGTACATCGTATTGTGATTTGGGGCAACGCACCCAACAGTCTTTTTGTGAGGGGAGTCTACCGAAAATGTGTAAATTCGACAGCGCGCATCCCATATATTCCCACTCGTTACATCGTTCATTTTACTCACAAACGTTCTTCATGACGACTTAAAACAGCATATCACAAAAAAAAAAAAAAAAGAAAATGCCTCAGAGATGGTCGAAGTTACGTTCGTAACTTAACGTCGTTCACAACGTAACTTCGACCATTTCTGAAGCAAAATTTTAAGCGTCAATATGCCTCCTAGGGACAAAGCTTTAATATATGTTTGAAAAAAAAATGGAGAGGTTGACTGGACCACCCTGCCTGATACGGCGTGAAATCACCCACCTTTCTTTCCCCGCTTTGACCTTGATGCTGGCGACAACCGTCTTATCACAAAGAGGCAAAAGGCGGGGACACTTCCTCCACTAGACGCACATTTAGCGCGCGCTTCTTTGCGAAAATCAAGCAGGCGGGGCTAAAGCGTAATTTTTACAAATTTTTTGGACTATTTCTGTTGCGATACTGTGCATAGTTTTTGTTGTGTCTGCGGTTATCCGTGGAGGACTTCATATTTCTGTGAAAAAAAGTGAGGTTCCCTAGGCTATTTTCAAAGTTTAATTGAAAAAATAAATTTCCTTCACTTAAAAATAGTCAAAATCCTTTCTAAATGACGATGAAGTTTCCAGAAGGCAAATGCCGAAAGTTCCACAGTCCTCCGGCGAGTACGTCGCCAGTTAGAATATTTCATCACTTTAGGTGTAACACGCTGTATACCCTTATGTTGTCTCGCAGTACAGAGTTTTGCGCCTGTTTAGTGAAGTCGAAATGACCAATTACGAGACATAAACCAAATACATCGAAATACTGTCAGGTGAAGAATCCAATTTATCCCTCTTTTTTTACATTCAAACTCAACTCTCGGACCTTGAAGGCCAGCTGCGCTATAGCGTCCTGCGTAGACGGTGGGTAACAGCGGTGCATGCGGTAATGGAAGATATATTCTTGATCGTTACCATCGAAAAAGCGATCCGAAGGGTGCAAATGGCAAGCAGCGGGTGTTTATATCGACTGGCAAGATTGACCACTCCCTTAGCAGTATCTACCATCACGTGCTGCTTCCGGCTAACCCCGAAACCAGCTTCCGCGCACCGCAGGGAACAACTATCTGACACGCTGGAATGTGGACACGACAGATCCATAGGTGGGGCACCCGGTGCGATCTCTTGGGCGGAACGACGTTTCATGGGAAGGGATGAGGTGCAGTAGAAAGACGGAATATGCCACCGAAAGTTAAGTTCTGAGTGCGCGCGATAATTGACCTCAACTTCCTAAGGCGACAATGAAAAGAGCGATCCAATCTAATCAGTTATGGGCCGTCTCTCCGCGACGGCTCGGGTTTCCTGGCAGCCGTGACATGACATTCGTGCACTCTAAAAACTGAACTTCACCGCATAGCACGCTCTGCGCCAACCATTGCCAAGTATGATAGGGTTATCGCTTCTGATTCGAAGACAAAGGGGGCGTACGCCTTTTTGTGTCGATTTGGATACATGATAATTGACACAAAAAGGCGTACGCCTCCCTCTCTCCTCGAATCAGAAGTGACAACCCTATCAGTCGTAGCAATGGTTGGCACCAGTGTTGCGGAATGGGTCGATCCATTCAATTCCAATTCCATTCCGAGGAGTAGTCGCGAGTCGAAATTCCATTCCTTTTAATTCCTCGGAATGACGACGCGAGGCTCATTCTCATTCCACTCAAGGAAAGGACATTCCCACTCCGGGGCTAAAGTGATGCACTATAAGTTATTAACTGGTGCACTGATAAGTGAAAAAAAAAAAAAAGCTACATGTAACGCGATACTAGATATCCCACCAACAGCCAACGCACAAAACATCGTATACTGCTTTATTTTGATGAATTTTATGTTCCTCTGTTTCCAACATTAACATCTTAAAACAAGAACCAGCGCCGCGACGAGCGTTTACGAGCAAGATTGCCTGCACGTACAGCGTCCGAAGTCCGGACGTTTTTCTTGCGTTGTAATCCGAAACTATAGACGACCTTCGGTTGAATGGTTGCCAGACACTTACTTTGAGTGACCTCCGCTGAAAACTCAGCATGCTGGAGGCCAGCAATTTAACACCATTCGCTGATCATTCCATTCCGGCCCCAAATAGGCATTATTCCATTCAAATCCCATTCCCAACAGCTGGTGACCTAACTCCATTCCCATTCCGTTCCGGTGCGCTAAAAAGGGGGCATCACTCCGGAATCATTCCAGTTCCGGAATTTTAATTCCGCAACTCTGGTTGGCACAGAGCGTGCTATGCGGTGAAGTTCAGTTTTTAGAGTGCGGATGTAAAAACGTTCGACAAGTACGCTTTTAGGCAGAAAAATGAAAAGGAGAAGATCTGGCAATATAATGTAATATCAATCGGAAACTGACGTGCACTTAAGTGAGCCAGCCTATATATTAGCATAACGACATGCTCCGTCGGGGGAGAACCGCGGATAATTCCGAGCACCTGGGATTCTTTAACGTGCGCCGGAAATCTTCGACACGCGGTGCTGGAAAGAATATTTACCTCCCCCACATTGCTGCCACCAGCGACCGGAACGACCGTCTTGATACAATGATGGAGCTATTACAAAAATTAAATACGGGGCAGTCCAAGCCGTTTGCTCAGGTTAAGGCTGTTCAAGAAAAGCAGGCGGAATTCACAGCATCTTTGTCGGTGCAATTGTCGGTGGAGCTATTGTACAACTTGATGCCTCGCAAGACGATCGGCAGTGGTCTCGATGTCGATATCGCTGACGAACCTTCTAATATCACACAGATACGAGAAGAAGCTAATTACCACCTCACGACCTATATACCTAACAAGCATGAAACCTACATACGACGCACGATACCGAATACCAAAATACTGTTTTCAAAATTAGTGACAAGGTCTGGCATTGTACAGGAACACGAGAAGGAAAGTTTGACACCTTGTACGAGGGTCCATACCATGTGTCTGGAATTGCCAACGGCATATACATTCTTGAGAAGAACCTCGACGACGCTCGGAAGGGAGCTCGAACAGCAACCGCCACTCAGCTCAAGATGTTCAGAGACAGGCGACATTTCGACACTTGGCGACTATACGACTTGGCGATTTGGCGACTCGACTACGACACCTCAGCAGATTGCGAGGACGCAATCATTTGAAGTTGCGGGAGTGTGAATCATAGGGTTTTGAAAGGAAGAAGAAATGGTGAGGGATTCGCATTTCGTTCTTTCGCGGAGGCGGCCGCAAGTTTTCGTTGTCTCAGGGAAATAAATGTATTACAGTACAACTACGACTCTGACAACTTACATGGATCTGAAAGTATTATCATCACAGGAAAAGTTACTGAGCCAATAATGTAATTCAGTTGCAGGTTTAGAGGTGTACTCGTCAAACGCAACTGTGTTACCCCTGGGTTACTTCAGGCTGTGTGCGTTCAAAGAGGCCACACTTTAGAACATGATGCATGATGATGTGTTGGCGGTTACTAGGACGGCATCTCACACAGGTTGTGAACAGTGCCGAACGTCACTGTTACCGGCTTAAAAAACAAAGAAACAATAAAGTAAGAGAAGAAATAAAGGAAGGGAAATAAAGGAACGATAAAAATAATAATGAAAAAGAACAAGAGAAAGTAACAAGAAAGCGATAAAAGGGCAAAAAGACTTCAAATGCTCTTTCTACCAGAGTAATTTTTGCCATTTTCATGTTACGATACGTTCTTTGACACAGTGTTACCCTTACACTCCAGAACAGAAGAGGTAACTAACATTTCGACTGGTAAAAAGGCTGGGTATACAGGGTGTGTGCAGAAAAACATGACCCGCATTTAGGCACATAGCTTGTTGCCTACCTAACTAACGAACTTCCGGTGGCGCACGATGGCGCATTTATGCGTGCGAAATCTGCAGAAAAATTGCGGAAGCCATACTCAGCTTAAAAAATAAACGGAACAACGAAAACGTCGGCTCCCGTGCATCAGAATAGGGCAACATGGTGGACAACAGGGTGTATGTGAAAGGGCAACACGGTAGACGTAGGAGAGTTGTGTTCAAGTACCGCTAGGGGAGCTATCGGTGCATAAATCGAAACGATGTCCCACGTGGATGCTCATCGGCAGTACCCCTAGCGGTGCCTGCACATAACTCTCATGAGACCGAAATACACTACCGTGCACTGTCATGACCGCCCTATTCTAATGCATGGAAGCCCATGTTTTCGCGCTCTGGTTATTTTTTTACACTGAGTATGGCTTCCAGGATTTTTTTGTAGCTTTCGCACGCATAAATACGCCGTCGTGCGCCACCAGAAGTTCCACGGCTAAGTAGACAACGAGTTACATGTAAAAATGCGGGTCATGTTTTTCTGCACACACCCTGTACTTTTATTTGTTATCCTTAGCGAATACGTTCCTTGGTTTTAGCCGAGTAACCATCCTTATCTTGCGGAAGAAGCACATGCGCCTGAACACAAATTATTTTGCCATCTATAAGATTTTCAGATCCCATTACAGTTTCAACGCTTCTCTGCAGTTAACGCTTCCTTAATGTGACCACATTCCTCCGACCCCGACCTGGCCCCGTGGCAATTATATCAGACTCAAATGCTGCCCTCCTAACAATATCCAACAAATACGAAGGCCATCCTGTTGCATTACAAACTCTCGAAATCGTAAGAGAACTAGAGATCAGGGGCAATATAATCGCCTTGCAATGGGTACCATCGCACAAGGGCCAACCTGGAAATGAAGGAGCCGACACACTAGCCAAAGGAGGCTGCAAGATTTCCTCCTACACTTCCCGCTATTCCAAACTAACGCTCAAACGCAAACTGCTATAAATCAACATGTGTGACGCTTTCAACCCGATGCCAGGACAGCGATGCAAACAGCTCCCCCCTATGGATAACAAGGGGTTTCATAAGGGAAGAGACTTAGCTTCTAATGAGATTGCGAACTCGAAGCGCCAAGACTAAGGACGTCCTCTACATCACAGGACGAAGTAAAGATGCGCTGTGCAACACCTGTGATGTCGAAGAAAATATAGAACATATATTGCTTCACTGCAGAACATACAAATAACAGAGGAAACGTCTAATCGAAAGAATGAAGAACCTAGGTCACCCAGACCCAGGCCAAAGCGATGTTCCTGGGATGTGTCATTAACAATGGCGGAGCAGGCACATCGTCATCTTTCACCGGCACGCACATCATACGTGTCTAAGTTCCAGCACAACCGACAAAGCGTCGAATGATGACGGAGAACTCCTACTCCGTTGGTGTCATACCCACCGACAGTATCAGTAAGAAAAGGGTTTCAGGTCGCATGGCCGCTCAAGAAGAGTTTGCTAAGCGAGCCATGTCTGGATACGCCATGGCTGATCCGACGTACTCCTACCCTGACTCAAGCTCCTTCCTTCCCCGACCGTACCCGAGAGGGATTGCACGCTCCATGGGCTCCACGGCGCTTCCTCGCAAAGACTGCATGAGCAAGAGCCTACCGAAACAAAGTTATTTTCCTGAACAGTATTCGGAGGCGAGATATTTTTCACCTCAACCACAGAGAAAATCAGCACCAGAGTACTACGCTCGTTTGTCCAGCTCAGCTACCTTCAAGCCGAAGGAAGAACCCTACAGACAGTGGATGACTGGCGGTTGGGGGAACGAGAGTGCTCAGTACGCGATTCAAGTTATGCAAGAGACTCGGCTTCGTGAAGGAGGGGATACGGCCATCTTAAAGTCTTCCGGTGACTCATCGTCAAAGTTTGCCAGTGTGACGCAGTACGTTTATTTGCGTGATGCTCAAACGGGATCAGACACCCCTCTTCCACCTGATGACGCCTCTTCCACATCCGAGTCATGGTCCTCTGAATCGTCTTCGTCCATCGCCCTCGGAAGTTCTCGAGCTGGATACAGTGGCTCACTTGCAGACGGACACGTCGTCCAGCAACTCGAAGTCCGGCTTCCGGCCGAAGGAGCTAGCCTTAGTTCTTCTGTTGAGGATAGTCGTAGCTTGTTGTCGACGACGAACACTGTGTCTCCTCTGCTAGGAACGAGAAAAAATAAGTGTAAGGCCAGGACAAAGCTATTTTGCATCATGATGAACGTGGTGTTTTTCAGTGCATTTTTTGGTATTTTGTTTGGTACTATTGTTCAGAACCGCTCCCCCTGAACCTTGTATTGCGCCTCATTAAACACGTTTGCATTGCACCAAGGACGCCGAGGTGCCGGTTTTCCTTGGTTGTTGTCGCAGCACAGTAGCAAAACCTGATTGCAAAATACACGTTCATCAGGGAGCGTGAACTATGTCTCATCAATTCCAGCGCTAAATGCGATCGCCTCAGGTGAGAAACACTATTACCGGGCCTTCTTTGCACGTGTTCTTCGAAATTGATTCGCGTCAAAAGAAGGCGCTAATGAAAGCTGCCGGAGGGAGGAGCCACTCATTGGAGGAGCGGCCGCGTGTTGTGCGAGATTGTGGCCGGCCCCTAGGTAGTTAACGCAAGGATGCGATAGACCGTTTCCATCACCCGCAAATATAGCGATCCTATCTTGCCGCTGCGACAATCTTGGGGCAAAAATGTGCCTCTGGCAAATTACTTGTCGCGTATCCATCTTGTTGCAACAAGGTCCCGGTCAGCGCGGCGGCCAGATGTAATCGCTCAAAGGGGCTTTCGTCAAACCGTCTGAACCCCTTGCGGATCATGCGTTTGTTCAGGTCTCTGATTGCTGGGAGCACACACTGACAAAGATCGATAAACGTTTCCACGTTTGTTTGCGCACTGAGTCTGCTGGGATGACCTCGTGAATTCGGCGCGGTACATCTACAAACATGACTTGACTCCGTAGCTGGCGCAATCACAGACTTCGGAAGCACACGTTGTGTGCGATCGAATACTGACGGACTGATAATGAGAAGTCCGTCTCCTTGCATGTCAAGGAACGGCGGGTTTAGCACCTTCTCACTCCACAGAGCGCCTTAATCACCATAATGTTCTTAGGTTGGGTTGGCAGGTTAGGTTGGTTGGGTTCTTAGGTTGGGTTGGGGAGGGCATGCCCTCACAGTCTTATTTCCTATTGATTTTCATGAAACTAGTGAATAAAAGAACCAGAACGTTGGGTTCCATCTAAAGGCACTGCATTTGATGGTGTCGCTGACATTAGCATTATGGAGTCAAATAAAATTCAGAACACGCACGTAGCTTCTTATAAAGTGAGGAGTCGCTAGCAGTCTAGTACGGACCCCCATATTGATGACGGTGATATGATATTAATCAGGTTACGACACAGACATAGTCTACCGGGTGTTTCAGTTAAATCCCCGGGCTAAATAATTCGCGAATCGGTGCACCAATCGAATAATTTTCTTCTTTTTTTTAGTATCTGTCCAATACCGCCTACAAGATGCGCACCGCGTGAATGAGCGGTAGGCGCTCATTATTTAAATAAAAATTCAAATGAGTTTTGTGAAAAAAGCTAACTTCTAAAGCAGGGCGCCGTCGGCATTAAAATGGGTACTACCCCTTTTGGGACCTTCAGTGGACACCTTTTAGAGAACTGCCACCGAAGCGTGTCATTTGTTTCAGTAATTAATTGGTTTCGGTTTACATATTTTTATCGCGGCTGGTCGCGATGAAGCGCAAAAGGACGCTCTTCCACTCTCATGTCCACCAATGAATTACGTCACCGCTGCCAGCCGCGACAAAAATATGTAAACCGAAACCAATTAATTACTGCAACAAATGACCCGCTTCGGTGGCAGATTTTTCTCTAAAAGGTGTCCACTGAAGGTCCCAAAATGGGTAGTACCCATTTTAATGCCGACGGCGCCCTGCTTTAGAAGTTATGTTTTTTAATGAAACTCATTTGAATTTTTATTTAAATAATGAGCGCCTCCAACTCATTCACATGGTGCTCGGGTTGTAGGCGGTATCGGACAGATATTTGTAAAAAAGAAAGTTATTCGATTGGTGCACCGGTTCGCGAGTTATTTAGCCCGGGGATTTAACTGAGACACCCCGTATACGTAGTCCTGCGTGAAACTTGTCGCGACTCCGTCCTGTTTATGTGTTAAGAGGACAGCACGTACCGCGTAATCCAGCCAACATATCGATTAATTTGGTGCAATCCTGTTAATAATTTCAAGTGCATTTTTGTGGCACCTGTGGAGATATGCTGTTCTTCTTTGCGAATCCGAATGTACGGCAGAACAAAAGATGCCTAAGAGGTATAGTCTTCAAGAAACTTCTAATATTAAAATCTCCATGATAATCTGACAAATAAATGCTATTGTTCGTTGCTGACTTGTTGTTATGATCACCTTTATTTCTGCAATTCCAGATGACATGTTTGTCACAATATTTATGGTAGTATAGTTACGGTATTTAAATACTGTATTTATATTTTGATTTTAAATACTCATGTTGAAAAGTATTTATGAAGAGTATTTAAACATCCCTTTCAACAAAGTATTTTGTATTTATACTTAAATACTCAAAAAATGTATTTATGCCCATCCCTGATCATCCCGACCACTGATCTCGATTGTAAAAGGCTGGATCGCGGATAGGGAGCGCGAGCGTGAAGAAACCGGCCGCCATCTTACTGTACCCACAACAGTCGCCGCAGCGATCATGGCAACTTCTTGCAATTACGGTCGTACCAACCGTACTTTGCCCAAAACGAGCACTGGATGCAGGTTGCTCGATCGCTCTTCCGAGGTTCAATCGAGCACACTTGCATTTTACCCGGTGGCAAATACAGTTTGAATGCATAATATGCTTGAAAGAACATGTTACACTACACTGGTAGTGTTGTCATCAATATATGTGCGAGCACTCGAGCGCTTTTTTGCATGCATTGCTAGCATGGTACACTGTGTTCTCTACGAAAGCAAGTGCCACATTCATTTCTTTGAATTACCTTCGCTTACAAGTTTGGTATTACGTCATAACGAGACCAAGATTGTCACCCTTTTTCATGTATTGGTATTGTTTGCCTTGGTTTGATTTGTGACAAAGAATCCTACGTAACGGTGGTGTGGCGCGACTTGAATAACGCTTTTGTGTCTGAGCTAATCGTCAGCTTGTTACGATAATAATTTGTAGCGTGTCGTGCTATTTGTAGCATTTTTTAAGGCAAAAGTGGTCTCTCAATACAGATTTCCGCATGGGGCTACCCAGAGGATCGCCTATGCAGTGTGATGCGGCTGGGTGTACAGGTAAGTATCATGTTCCTCATCCACTGGTTTCTACTTCACAGGAAGGAACCACCTCAGTGCACGCACTGTGGTTAGCCTCTCTCAATTTTGCACATTTTCTTACATGTTCACATCAGAAACACACCTTACACCTTAGGATTCTTCACCCAGCAATATAATAATTATAATTCTTTTTAGAAGAGTTCCCCATATTCTTTTTAGAATAGTTTTTAATCTTTTCAATTTTAGAAGATACAGGGATTGTAAACCTTGTTTTAAACTGATGGTTTAAAATTTGTCCAATGCATTTATTAAACAACATATTTATTTTTAACTAGTTGCATCCACACCAATGTTCTGATGTATTATGACCTTTGTTGTCGATGCACCATAAAAATTGGAATAATCATCATCAATACAGGTTACTTCACATCTGCCTCGACATATTCAAGAAATGGGTGCAGAACCTGAGTAATGCCCACAAACTTTGACTACCACAGCACCCCCGAAAATAAAGGCATATGTGTCACATGGGATTTTTAATGGTATTCACAGTATATAATACCTTGTATGAACTGTTGTAGATCGAAGTCGCCTCTACAGTACACTCTCAGAAATTAAAACTTGTCAGGGAACTGTGATAATTGTTTCAGTTAATAGGCATGCACATATACGCTATAAGAAGAAAATGTTTTCTTGAGAATGCACTTCTCTGGCTACTGATGTTGTTTACATCTACTGTTGATCACATTCATTTATCACAGATTATATTCTCATATATTACTATTATATTATCACATATTTGATCACATTAAATTTAAAATTCAGCATATATGAGAAAATATCAGGAGGAAGTTGCTATTCACTGCTCATTCCAACCTAAAATTGAGTGGTACAAATTTAGAGAGCGTACCTGTCCATTGTCATTCCTAAAATATATATTGTCATTGTAGGAAGGTCACAAAACAATAAATGTAGTCGTTTGCGACCTCCCTGCACGTTCATTGTATCCTCAAACGCATAAGTGCAAGAAATAAATGTTGAACTTGAAAAAATGTATATTCTCTTTACTCATCATCAGTGATCTTCTTTACAAAAGCACATCGTGTTAAGACTTTTTTGTTTACGTTACACGAGGGCCAAAATGACAAAATCACAACTGTTTCAAGCTCCAAATCGTCCTGTTGCAATTTGCATACCATACGTGTGTAGTGCAAGAGGGCCCTTGCACATCAAAATGTAAGATGGGAGTCACAGTTAATGCAAAGTGTTCTCAATGAGAGACTTCGATGCTGAACAAAACTGCGCAAACTGCGGAAGGTGCCATAGAAGATCTTCAGAAAGCGTGTCTGGTCTTACAATGGTGCTACGACGCTCCCTTTTAGATGACTATGATACTGATTGGAGTTTCAGATGTGCAGCTGCGTTTTTTGGAACGTGCTCCACATAACAAGCATGAGAAAGTCAGCACTGGATAGCAGGCCCCCGTCCCTAATCAGCTTTGCTCACGCTGCAGTTGTATTCAGTAAAAGCATGTGAGTACTCGAGAAGGACATTCAGTTTGGCACAACCGCGCCTGCAAATAATCAGAACAAATGAAGGAAGAAACAAACAAACATAGAAAGGCTGCACTTCAAAAAGAGATAAGTCCTGTGTCTCAAGGAGGTGTTACCACTTTCTAAGTAACTTAATTGATTAAGCTTACATCACTACCTGATTAACTGTCCTAACGAGCGTGATCTAATTGCGTGAAGTAATTATTTGGGTGTCCATATTTGCGAGGCAATGCACCGCTGTCGTTCAATAAAAAACTCTTTCTGCGGCAATGCTTGATATAAATCATACTAAACGCATACACTGCTAAAACAACGGCTGACAGAACGACCCCTTTCTGCCATGCGAGTATATCTTTTCCCGGACCGTTCGTTATGGAACAATTTTTGTCCAGAACGCAGCACGGGATATTATATACATTGTTGTTGTTAACCTCACATTGTTTCTTATTGAAATATTGGCTGGGAAACGTGCTGTAGTACAATCCCCAATCCCCAACTGCAATGACGGTCTAGTTTCGGAATGCAAAACATTACGTAATTAAGAATCGAACGGCAGGACACCTGTGAAACACTGTTAGGATACATCAGTATACTGGCACCTTGCAAAATTGTGTGATGACAAAGAACGATCAACGCCCGCAGCGCAATAAATACTCACAATCTCCGTTACCTCATTGCGGAACATTGTTTTCTATGGGCACACACAGCGCTTTAGGGCCTCCCAACATGACGGCCCCAATGCATGCCTCTCCCCCACGAGCCCCTCTCCTATGCGCGATCCAGCCTTTATACATAGAGATCAGTGATCCGGACTTAGCAGACGACGCAACTAGCCCGCAGACGAACGCCGCTTCCCATAATCCTTACTTCTTCCCTCGATGTGCATCGTCTGTTTACATGCACACTTTGAATGCGCATCCACCGTCTTGATCCACCTCTATTTAACGAGTTGAATACGATACGCTCTCCCAGCGAATTGACCCGTTTACATGGGTGGATCGATTCGACAACTGGATACGATACGCTTGTGTCGTATTCATGTAAACGCGGCTTGTGATGAACGCGCGCGTGCAGTTTTGTTATCGCGTGTTCGGAGGTTTGCTTTTCACCAAGTTCGCAACTCCTGCGTTTCCTTCCTCCATGACTACAGCAGACGAAGGACGACGACTCCCTTTCGCATGCGAAAGCACACTTTCTGGGGTTTTAGCATATCGGCAGCACTCTACGTGAACGATACGCTAAAGGAAGCTGTTCAGTCAAAGATCAGCAACGTGATGTAAGCCACTTCGAAGGAATCAGGCGATTGATACCCCTGTCACACGGCAACAACAACTTTATTCAATAACAAAATGAATGTCATTCCCAGCGAGTGACACTTGCATTGAATGGCGGATATATCGACGTCACCGGCGCTCTTTTGGCGATCACTTTCTGTTTCCCGCAGACCGCCGAGGTGAAATACTTAGGTCTATAGCACGCGCTGAGATTACTTTAGTGCTTCATCAGTCGTTCGAAAGGAACATGTGGTGATCATATTTTAATATTGCAATTGCAATTTGCTCCCTAAAGTCAATAATGAAAAAGTTGATTAAAATATATCTGTTAAGTAGTCCCCTAATTGAGAAAAAATTGGTTTCATAGTAGCAGCCCCGCCGCGTAATCCAACGACAAAAGTAAAACCGCCCAAAGGCAACTCCCCTTTTTATGAAAATCGAAAATTTGTTGCAGATAAAAGGAAACACCCTGTATATGTTCGGCCATGGTGTCTGCATTGTCGACAGTGACATCATTTGCGAATGATATTCTGTGTAGCTCGATGCAATACAAACGAATGACATTCAGTGCAACTGCCATTCGCCGGGAATGCCATTCAGTTGGCCGTGGGACAGGGGTATGAGATATCGTGTTTTCCGAAGCGTTATCGTGAAGACCTTCCGCTCTGCTAAAACTCGTTATTTATTCCTAAGGCTGTGAACCTCACGTATGTGTGTCACCGTACACGATCACTCGGACCATTCCTCTTCGTCTGGGTGGTCCTCGATTTTGACGATGAAGAGAATGGGTTCGTGAATGCTGTAGTAGGAGATGTAGGCATTGCAGCGCACACTAACACTTCTCGCGAACACACATCCTATCGTTGTGCCGTTGCGTGTGGTCGGCACATTCACATCCCCCCGTTGTCCAAACGACGTCTCCTGTGCCGCTCGGTGCTCACACTGGATTTCTGCGCGCCGACGTTTACGTTGGACTTCGGCCGGTGTAACGGCCCCTCCTTCGGCAGCAACGGCACACACACACACACACACATACATTGGATGGTAATGGGCTGGGCGATTCACCGCCGCTGAGGCGGTACACTGCCCTATTTCGCGTTGGGGGAGGATGAGGGGATGATGATGGGGCTTTCAAAGAGCCGTCGCCAGACCGGTGGAGCACAAGTACTCCGCCAGAAGACGAAGGCCCTGCGACTGGTGGGCAGCGTTCGACCACGGACCGAGGATCTTCGCTAGGTTGAACGGCCGCTTGTCGATGCGTTGCATAGAGAGTTCCATTAGGGCACGCTCGTGGTGGTATTGCCCGCAAGCCAGGATGACGTGGCTGAGGTCGCCGTGCACTCCACAAGTGGGGCAGAGGGAAGACGAGGTGGAGCCGAGACGATGTTGAAAGGCAGGTGTAAAGGCAACGTTGAGCCTCATGCGGTGGAAGAGAGCAGTTAATGGGCGCGGTAGTCGCGGAGGAAGGACGAGAGAAAGCGTGGGGTCTACATCAGAGAGAAGGGAGTGAGCTATGTCGTGTTCCCACTGAGCCTGCATCTTGGGACCGGTGAGAGTCAAGAGGAGGTGTTTTCGGTCGCCCGACGACATCATGATCGGGGAAAAAGCTGCGTGCTGATGGGCGTTCAATGCGGCTCTGTCTGCTTCTTCGTTGCCGCTGATACCGACATGTCCGGGGATCCACTGCAATATTACAGTGTGCCCTACAATGGTCGCCTTCTTATAAGCTTGCAGGATGTCAAAGACAACAGGACCGAGGAGTCCACGTATCCCCAAGTTGGCCACACACTGGAGCGCGGGTCTTGAGTCTGTAAAGACGACCCAGGACTGAGCTGGACTGGCGGATATTTTTTGCATAGCAAATAGGATGGCGTAAAGCTCGGCACACGTAGACGATGTTCTGTGAGAAAGACGGTGACCACAGGAGACTGACTGGGATGGAATGACAAATGCCGAGGATGATCCACCCCGAGTAGATGACCCGTCAGTGAAAACTGACGTTGACGCCGCGTAGTTGTCGTTCATCATGCCCAGGGTAAGCTGCTTGGCGACACACGGGGCTGTATCCCTTTTCCTTCCATGCAGGCCAGGAACAGTTAGGCAGGTGACTGGGCTTGACAGAGACCATGGAGGGGCACTGGAAGCCACTGTCTTCACTACGAAACGCGGGACGCTAGGCTTCAACTGAGTCATCACCGAGCGGACCTTGCAGTGCTTGCGCCTCAAGATCTTCGAAACGAGCGGGTGCCGCCGATGATGGGATAAAAGGCGGAGAAAAAGTCGGCAGGTCTCACCGTAGCGAAGAACCTCCAGCGGGGAGTCCCTCGCTTCGGCAATAACTGCTCGGGTCTCTGCTGCTCGGGGGACGCCGAGGCACACACGGAGGCTTCGCGCCAGGAGGCACTGCAGCTTATGATCAGAAGATGTCGGCAGGCCATTAAGCACCGGCAAACTATACGCGAGGGACCCTCGAACCAAAGCCCTGTGGACGGCCAACAGAGAGCTCGTGTCACTGCCCCATCTCATGCCTGCCAAGCGACGGATCACTGCAATCCAACGGTGGATCTTGATCTCCAAGCTTGCAATATGCCTCCGCCAGGAGAGCCTAGCATCAACAGTGAGACCGAGGAACCTATGGTGAGACACGTGCTTCAACGGTATGCCTGCCACGGAAAGCTGGAAGGGCCTCATGTTCCGCCTTGTAAAAGGAATTACTACTGTCTTTTCCGTCGATATGTCTAAGCCCGCCAGGGACAGGTACTGCTGGATAGCATCGAGAGCGAGTTGGAGGCGTCGCTGGAGGGCAGGACGGGATTTACCGGTGGTCCAGATACAAATGTCATCGGCATAGATGGAGATAGCCACTTTCCTACCGACGCAACCTCGAAGGCCAGCCATAACAATGTTGAATAAGATGGGGCTCAGAACACTCCCCTGGGGCACCCCATGGGTCAGCTTGACAAAGTCTGTATCCCCCTGGCTTGTGCGGACGAACAGTTCCCGTCCATGAAGGAAATCAGTAAGCCATGAGAGAGCTCTGAAAGGCAGGGCGGCATCAACAAGGCCATGGAGGACAGAAGCGTGGCTGACAGTATCGTACGCCCGCCTAACATCGAGGAAGGCAGCCAGCACAGTCTTCTTGCGCACCTTTGCGTCTTCCACAGAAGTGATTAGATCGAGTACCGAGTCTATTGCTGCTCTGTGCCGTCGAAAGCCTGACATTTCTTCCGGGAAGACGCGGCGATGTTCGAGCCACCACTCCAGTCTAGCGAGTACCATGCGCTCCATCAACTTCCCAAGGCAGCTAGTCAGGCTCACTGGTCGAAAGGAGGAGAGCTGCGATGGTGGTTTGCCTGGCTTCAATAGCGGAATAACACGTGCGCGCTTCCAACTGTCGGGTACTTTCCCTGACCTCCATGATCTATTAAATACCTCCAGCAGATACTTCCCACATTTCTGATCAAGGTTGCGGAGAGCCCTATAGGTGACATTATCCGGCCCAGGAGAGGACCGAACACGAGACAGCAGCAGCGCGCTTCGGAACTCGGCCAGTGAGAAATCCATATCCATGTCCGGATCAGTGACTATGGGCGCAGCTTGAATCCGTTCGACTAACGTAGTCACGTGGGAAGAAAACCATGTTGAACTTGCAGCCTTCGAAGGAGCGGCAATGGTGTTGCAGAAGGCCTGAGCCACCTCTGCTTCGGACTTTGAGGAGGACAGCGCAAGCGCACCTAAAGGATGCTGGTTCGTGGGAGGTTCGCTTAAACTTCTTGCCACTCGCCAGATCTTCGCAGGGCTGTCAAAAGACGACAACGATCCGCAGAACTGCCTCCAGCGCTTACGATCAATCGCAGCCAGCTCCTTAGTGACTGCCTTGCACGCGCGGCGGGCTTCTTGGATGTCTTTGAGCAACCCAGTCCGACGAGCAGTGCGCTCGGCGCGTCGACGGTATGCCCGCAGCTGCTCAACCCTAGGGTTTGAGCCGAGATGTCCAGGAACGACTTTAACATACTTGCTTGATGAACGAAGGGCCTCCTCGATGCATCCTGCCATCTCGTCTGCTGAGAGGTCAGGTCGGGTGCTGGTGGAACACAAGGCGCGAAACGCTGACCAATCCGTTATCGTTACAGCTTTACGCCGTTCTTTCTGAAGAAATTTTTTAAAACCAATGAAAATGGGAAGATGGTCACTTCCCCGACCGTCCAGGCCAACCGCCCACAACAGGTACCTGGAGACATCCTTGGAGCACAGAGAGAGGTCTAGAGAGTCCGACCGAAAACACCGGCCGAGGAACGTAGATGACCCATCATTGAGAAGATGCAGTCGCAGATCCTCTATAACGTCCGCCCAGATTTTGCCGCGGGTGTCAACCTTTCTGCTACCCCACAAGGGAAGGTGTGCGTTGGTGGGTGTGCGTTGACATCACCAACAACAACAAACGGGGCTGGGAGACAGGCAAATATATCCCTAATACTGCGAGCTATCACAGTAACCGACGGGGGAATGTACAGACTCACAACAGTCAATACGGTACGGCCCATGCGTACTTTACACTCAATGTAGTCAAATGGGTCACGTCGAGAGCGAATTAGTGTCGAGGTCAGGTCATTTCTTACGCAGATGATGGTTCGAGACGGAGATGTGTTGTCCAATGTGTAAGTGATATATCCACTAAGTCGAAAGTCTTGCGGGACATACGCTTCGCAAATAGCAAGTACTGGTGTCTGATGCCGAAGGACGAATGCTTTCAAGTCGGGTAGCTTATTCCGAAGGCCACGCGCGTTCCACTGCAATATGGCAGCAGATTTACACGCTTGCTGCATTGTGTGGCAAAAAGAGGTTGTCCGCTGCCAGAAGAGCCCGGACTTCAGGCAACTGGGAAGCACCAGGGAAAGCGGCGACGACAGCCTTCAAAGCGACAAAAACCAGCGGCAGCAGTGCGCTGAGCATGTCATCCCGGTTCCTAACCATAGAGCTTGAACGCCTCAGCTCGCTCGACACTGCAGGCCGCCGCAGAGACCTTTGCGGTTGATGGCTGGCTGCATCCGCGTAGGAAACGTTTGGAGAAGCCGGCCGCAAATTATCCGTGTCCGCCTTCAAAGGCTGTGTTGAGTCGGTGGCAGACGCCGCTGTGCCGCGGCTGACCATTGGAGGGAATTGCCATGTAGGAAGTGTAACGCCCTGGGGGGCACGGGGGCGCCTCGAAGACGGTTTAGCAGGCTTGGCGGGCTTAGCAGGCTTAGGCGCGGGACGAGCAGGCGGGACGCGAACACCCGCTTGGTTTCTGTCGGAGCTGCCAGACTTGGGCAAAACGGCGTCCCGATAACGTCGAGTGGCTATGTTCTTCTGGATACACCGCGAGTCCGAAGCCACATGAGGGCCCCCGCAGTTTGCACACTTGGGTTGTCGCTTCACAGTCAGCAACGGCAGCGCGCTTTGCCGCATGCCGTTTCCTGGCATTCTCGGCGGCCCGTCGCTTCAGTTTCTTTTGCGAACGCGTCCGCACCTCCCACAGCGGTGGCTGCACATCTGCGAACTCTATACTTGCGCGAATGCTCCGCAGCACGTCGTTTACACTGTAACTCCGCGCTGTCGGACGACATTGACTGACGACATTACATGAAACGTATTGTGCAGACACTAGGGAGCTTGAATAGGTCGCAAGCACTCAATGAAGACGATACAATAAAGGAAGCCGTCAAACCAAAGGTCCACACCATTATGTCATCCACTTCAATGGAATCAGGTGTCTGGTTTATCGTGTTTTAGGGATCGCTATCGTAAACACCTTCCAAGCGGTTAAATCCCCGCCCGCCGAAGCGTTTCTTATCAGCCAAGGCGCGCAATACAGAAACAAACGAAGGGGATATAGCGCATCGTGAGAGTGAAAGAGCCTCTCTCGACTGACGGTACGCTTCACGGAGGCCGAAAAGTGCGTTAAAAAATGCTACTGCATTTAAACGCGCTCCCAACACGGACGTATTTCATGAACGCGAAAAACGTCACGTTTTAAGTGAATGTAATAATGTCAGCTTGTTTGACACACAGTATGCCTGTATAGGGTCTATGTTCAGCCTCGCCTCGCATACGCATCCCCAATATGGAACAGTCTAAGTAACGCTGACTCTCTCAGCCTAGAAGCTGTCCAAAAGAAAGCGCTTCACATTTTGCACTCCAGTCGTACAATTATGAAGATCTACTCCGACACGTTGAACTCAGCGCGACATTACCGATGCCACTTACGTATACAAGTTGGAACTACTAGTTCAGTACGGGGAAGGAATCGCGAGGGATGGCGAAGCTGAGACCTCACGCTTACTACAAACTTCCCCAAACGAGGACATCAGTGTATTTCCAACACAAAGGGGTTTCCTTTGACGTCTATGTTGTAGGCAGGCATTTACCCTGCGTAGTCATTTTTGTCCGTGTGTTGCCCACCGCTTTCCAGTCGTAGGACGATCTGCTATACCAACTACCCCAATTGACTTAAGTCGATTTACAGTTCGCATTCTGTTATATTTTCCCCACCATTGTTACCAACCGTGCAACCATGTTCAGTAAAGAAATGGTGCCGTCAGGCAGATAGCAGAGTCCAGGGTTGAAGGTTGACTATCGAAGCGCACGGGCGCATATGTTGTTTCAATTCAACCAACACGTTGTACATCTTCTTGAACTGCTGTGCTGATGTGTGTTGCTATGAGTGAGTTACTATATGCTTAACGAGAATTTCAAGGGATAGACATTCCAAGTGGTGGAAACTGATTCTAATTCTAGTTTTATGTTCTCTTTTGCGTAAGGGGAGCACCGCCAAGGAAAGATATTCCTGTGAGTGTAATCTACAGTGCGGTCTTCTAGCTTGTAATACTATTCTGTTTCACGAGGCAGGCTTCAGCTAGCACGCACATATCAATACTCAGGGTCTTTCACTTAACGTCACACAAAAGTCTCTTAAAAAATATCCTCACCTGGCAACTATGGGATCAACTGTGTCTGTCCATAGGGAACTTTTGCCACGTACTACATATAACTTTATCAAATCTGGTAAAATAAATTGTTATCGCCAACAATAATCTCCAATGACGGCAGATTAAAGAAACCAATCTAATACTTCTGACGAAGAAGATGACACATGTTGGGTTGGTTTATGTTACATTAGTCCGCCCAAAATTAGAATACGCATAATCTATTTGGGACCTGCACCAGGATTCTCTTATTAACAAATTAGAAGGCTTACAAAATCGAGCAGTTCGCTTTATATTTTCCGACTACTCCTGACACTCTAGCGTAACGCTACTCAAGAAACAAGCCTCCCTTCCCCTTCTTTCTGTTCGTCGCAAAATAGCTCGCCTCACATTGCTTCACAATTTTTACTACCACAACATTCGGCCCAGGTATCTCCTGCTCTCACCACCCCATCATATTTCCAACTACCTCGACCACTCAGAGAAACTACTTGTTCCATTTAGTCGCACAAATCACTTCGCCAATTCATTTGTTCCCAGAAGAGCGAACGACTGGAACCGTCTTCCCGCCTTCACCGTCATCGTCCGGGACCCTAACAGCTTCCGCAAGCTGCTGGACCAATTACTTTGTATGTAAATTCGTTGTATGTTCCTTTATTTTGCCACTCCCCTCTGTAATTCTCTGACCTGAGGGTAAATAAATAAAGAAAGAAAGACACGGAAATAACTGTGTCTACATTCCCCCTGTACAGGTCAAACTATATCTCGTGGCTAATATCGTTAGTGGCACAAACAAACATATTTCGTAGAACCATTGAAATGCCACCACCACGCCAATGCATATATACTATAGCGTGCCTCGTTGTGTTGCATGAATGTTGAAACGGAAGTTCCATAGCAAGGCGACAAACGAGGAAGAAGATGTACCAGTGGTTTTCGCAAAGTGGCTCCATTGCGCAATGAGTGTATTAACGCCTCTCATTTCCTCTCTTCTCCTGCTCGCCCTCCTCATGTCCCTGGTGCTGTTCCAGTTAAAGACCATGAGTAAGAGAAACGTATAATGAGCGGTGCATGGTGTGACGCCCGGCGTATGCGCAGACACCGGCCGGAAGAAGCCGCCCGATGACTACATTCCGGAGATCTCTCGACGATCACCAAGTGAGTCATCGGTGCTTCATTGTGGAGGGAAGCCCAACCCTTCTAGTCGTCTTACCCACAGTGGATCGCGCTCCCGATAAGTAATTAAAGTACAATATATATTTAAGCTACGCTTAGATTACTTTAATGCTAATTGTTTCTCCGTTAATAAGATGGTAACCGGGACAAGCAATGGTGGCGTTGTTCTTACGTTCGCAATGCGGAACAATAAGATCAAATAATAGGAGGCTAACATAAAAACGTGGGGAAAGAAAATCTGCAAAACAAGTTACAGCAAAATCCTAGTGTTTAAATGTACGAAGGACACGTTCATATCGAAACATTCGTGCACTGTTTCTAAGTCGTATTATAGCTTTGTTTACATATCATTCGCCGATAAATAACAAAGAACACGTCAAGGCGAAGCTTGCCTAGTTCAACGGGTTTGTCCACTTTTCTGTGGTGGACTAAAAGCAGCACAGCACTACTTTGTTTTCCTCGAAATTAAGATAAAGGTGGGCTGAAAGGACATACGAAACAGAATAACGACCTCTCGATCTATTTGATATGAATCGTAAAATATGCAAGAGAGGTTCTGAGATTCGACTCCGTAAAGATTAATTAGTAATGTTTTCCAAAGCTTTGCGTTCTTGAGTGGAACAAGCGAAACATATTTCTTCTTTTAACTATTTTCCTTCCTATTCAGGCAGATAAATCTGGTGCCACCCCGTACACATATAGACACGGCGAATTTAATAAAGTTCCAAACATGCAGAGCTGTGCTTTAAAAGCGGAACACCACTACAATACACGCTAAGAATCAACGGTCATTCAGAATGACATCGTTCTTCTTTCTGCTTTGTTGAAAATGCAGAGGCATACAACTTTTTATAGCAAAATGGATACATGTATATTGATCTCCACCAAAGGGTGCACGTCCGCTCTCTCGTCAGATGCCAAGCGGTGACTGCACCCCTCGGCACAGTGGCTGGCACAGAGCGCGTTATGCACTGGCAGTGATGTCCTGTTTTTTAGAGTATACGTGTACCATAAAGGCTGTCTTGATAGGTTAGGTTCATCAACTGGCTTCACCACATAATGCTAACCACTCAAGGACACCTCAAATCTAACCACTGCATGGAATGACGCCGTTGTCACTTGTGATGTAGGCGTACTCACTTTCGCCTCCTGCTTTTAACAAATCATGAGAGTGAACGATGGCAGGTGGTTGGCTCCGAGAGGGGTTATTCTGGTGACGTTATGGTACAAACCGTGCAGTACACCAAAATGAAAACACACCGCATATGTCCGATGTTACTGTTATGCAGTGATATGCGCGACGGCGTCTGCTGTTGGCTAGGAGGCAAGCCGGAATTCCTTCCTGAAAATTTTCAGATTTTTTATTAATACATAATAGTTAACAGTGCTGAGGCCAACTCGTTAAAAGTAACTATGTCGAGGTTTTTACCTTCAACAATATGGCTTCAACGAAATCACTTCCTTACAACCTCGTGATTTGAAAAAAAGAAAAAATCATCACACGACCAATTGTATAGGGAAATAACCTTCGTACAGTTCAACAACATGAGTGGGTTCATATTTCTGGAAACAATTTGAAAAGTCATGGGCTTTTACGTCCCTCTCTTGCTCTTAGATACAAACTTTGTTGACCATCTGATGCTTTCGCGCTGCTTATTTATATTTATCATAAGACGTCATTGTGATTTCGCTCGCCGAATGGAGTCCATGAAGCAACTCCAAGCTGATACACCCGCTGGATTACATAATCGAAAAAGATAACTGGAAGCTATAACTTAAATACAATGTTATATGCGTTGAGTCGTAAAGAATACCGCGACAACGGCTCTTGTGTTTTCTCTCGCGCGTCGCCATTTAGCGTACACCTGTTCTCTGCCGGTCAAGAATATAGTTCCTCCCACTCCCCTTCGCACTCTAACAATGCGGAAACGGAAGGTAACGAAGTCGTTGCGACGGTTTCGATTCCCTTCATGTTCCATTCTCCTTTATGATGAAACTCTGTGAAGTGCATAGAGCGAAGAAGTAGGGGCTTCGTGTGCGAAAGCACTTTCGCGCGTGATGACATGAAAAACGGGCGAGAAAGAAGTAAATGGACGTAATGCAAAATTATTACGATTATCGAAAGAAGAAAAAGGGAGATGAGACGACGTTGTCCAATCTTTACGTATTGTTCCAATCTGTTCAGGTACTGCAAGCTTGCCTACAACTACGGGACCCGGAAGGGAGCGGCACTTAACATCGGCGTCACGAAGGCCAAGCAGGAGGAACGAAGTGCACACCAACTTGGAAGACGTGTCTCAGATACCCGGTATGTAGCGTCCGCTTGAGTGAATAGAAACATATGCCTTTCTCTGCGCAGACGAGTGCTTCCGGGTGTCCGTGGCACCATGTAGTCGGGCCCATGGACGCTCTTTCTACCTAGCTCTCTCTCCCGTCGGCCCCTTCTGTACTGAGTGGCTGCAGCATACGCATTGCCCCATCCACAAGGACCGCTTCTCGGTTTATGCCAACTGCGACACGGCATGCAGAGGTTGGTTTCTCATCCGTATTGCTTGTTTTTACCGACCGCATGGTACTTTTGCGCAGGTGGCCAATGCGACTACCCATCTTTTCGACTTTGCACCACAGAAGACAAGGTGTTCCAGTACTATTTCAGCAATGGCCAGTGTCACAGCCTACCGGACTCCGAGAACGGTTGCCTACATGGATGGAATCGATTCGAAAGAGTGGATGAATGCCTCGCCAGTTGCAACAGTGAGTGCCTTTTGTGACGTGAATTTTACTGTTTACTTATGCGCCCTCACGACATAGCACGTTACAGAGGGGAGCACAAAAACGGAAGAATCAGCAGAAATATTAGGTTAGTAGCAAAAGCTTACGGGGTCACGAAATATGCATGTCGAAAAACAATCGTAAATGGCACCTGTGAATAAATTAGTTGAAAAAATTAATGTCAAATAACCGGGAAGGTGGTCCCAATCAAGAATGGTGCTTGCAAGTAAGGAGTCAACGAAAGACCTAGAGCCAGTATGAGAATGTACTTTTTGCCTATGAATACTGCTATGAGAAATGTGTCGGAGAAGGGATGAGGTCCGCTCGTAATTAATCGTCATGGTAGCATGTTTTTGTGTGTAACGCACAGACGGGATATTGTTCGGCGCACTACATATTAGTCAGCTGAAAGTTAATTTTCGCAGATGCCACGCTTTACTGTGTTTACGCTGTTCCTGAAGAGGTTGCTCAATGAGTCACCAAGACCATAGTCCTAGCGATGGCATTAGCGCGCTGTGGTTGTCTTTGGATTGTTCAAATCTAATGATTTGTTAACGTTCTTTGTTGCATGCCAGTATCATACTTACCTCTTGGTAAAGTGCATGAAACTCCGTTTGCAGACAATAGGACAAGGTCGAACCGGTGCATGGATCCTATGCGTGTATCACCGTGTGCCTTCGACCACATGCGTTACCTATATTACTATAACAACGCGTCTCGCGTCTGTGAGATGTACAACTTCTGTGCCACGACCTCATTCAAGACCAGAGTCGACTGTGAGCGACGCTGCCGATTCCAGAAACGTACTTTGTGACATATTAAAGATAACTTCTATGGGTGCACACGAAGTAGTCTTTATTGTGTCTGAGAGACGACGATGCTAGAGGTGGCGATGCTTGAGAATGCAAGCGATTTTGCAATGGCCGAGGCTCCGGAATGCATTGTAGAGGCAGACGTTCTCCCAGCGAACGCACAACCGAAGCAGTCTGTCGTAGTACCACCATTCCGTTGAAGAAGGGGAACATTCACCCAACATAGACGATGTCACATCGCCTAAGCAGCGCGGCTCTCTTTGTTCCTCTGTGAAAAGTACCGCACTATGTTAGACCACCTCTAAGGAACTTCATACACAACCAAACGTACCGCTACCACCGTTATATCGTGACTAATATCCTTATCTCTACCGCATGGTCCAGGCATATCTCTCTGACGGCTCGGTACGTTCACTCTCAAAAGATACTTTCACCGTAAATCACGTTCAAAACCAGCCGTCGTTCAGGCGTCGTTCTCTCTCCTTGTTTCTTGAAAATCGGATGCGTGCCCCGAAATGCGAAGGCCCCGCTCTCTCCTCAAACCAGAAGAAATAACCATAAGTGGGCCCAGTGGTTGGCGCAGAGCGTGCTCTGCTGTCATGTTCCGCTTTTAGGGTTCACGTGACTGGCGCACTATGACACAAGTTTTCGGGGGGGGGGGGGGGTCAATAGGAACAGGCCTTGTGCAGAGATGTCAATGCAAAAAAAAAAGACAAACGAAAATTCAGAAAAATTATCCTTATTAACTCTGTCGTTCAGGGCTAACTGGAAAAGAATCGGGCACTTTCCGGACGAAACCTCTTTTACAGTATTATCTCGCCGTTCATTGTCATCTGCGGTTTCGGTTTCGGTATGCAGTAACGATCGAACCTCGTTCAGCGAAACAACGTCGCCGTCATTTTCGAATGGCGCTTAAGGCGGACTCACTTCTTGAGAATGTCTCTGGGGCAGTTTTGTTCACAGGATTCTCGTAAGCCTCGCTAAATTTCTGCATGAAACAGGTACAAGTGTGTTCCTCTCGAGTTTATCTACGGAATGAACACATTTGAAGGCCGCAAGCGATCCACTGATTTTTGGCGAATGATAGTTTGTCAAATTTTCAATACAATGGAGTATGCGAGATGCAACAAAATCGCTCTCTAGGTACGCACGGCAGCGACATGTGCGCCAAATTGATGTCATCCCCTAGAGTAACAGTCTAGGAATTGATTGCAATCAACAAATTTGAGAAACTTACTGCAGTTTTCCAGATCCCTGCGTATGAAAATAATGGTTTTGTCGTTTGCTAGCACGTTCGTCACGCTGGCGCCGATTACATCACTTCCTTAGAGCGCAGGAGAAAAGCAAAAAAAAAAAAAACAATTTCTGGACGGTGCCGCCATCCCTCGCAGGAAGCGAACGTAACTAGATCGCATGAGTCCGCCTTAAGCGTTTTCCGTACATTTTACCTGTGAGTACCGCGAGCTTTCGCAAAGTCGTTCGTCCGCGGGTCAACGCTTGGAAACAATTGCGAACCGTCCACACCAGGCACAACGGGGGCAATCTGCAAATGCTACTAACAGTGACACGACTCTCCTAATGCTTTACGATGCGTCTGCTATCCTGGCAGCCATCTGCGTCATGCAACTAAAGTGCAGAATGAGAAAAGCAAAAATAACTGCTGAGTGCAGAATTACTCTCCTCTACAACATTTCGTTTTGGTGATTAGGTGATATTTTGTCATGTAGTACAAGATAGGATACCCGGAATAATTTTTTTCCCGAAGTGTTCGGTACCAGCAGAGTATGAGACACTGTTCCTGTGGATCGAGTGCCCGGAAAGCAAAGCGGCATCATTGCTTACCTTCACATGCGTCCACGCAACTCTTCTGAGTACGAAAATGAGAGCTAGATTTGGACAAGCACAGTCGATGCGGATTCCACTGCTTGCATGTGCCTGATTCGAACAACCAGTCCCCCATGCCATACTGTTCACTGCTTGAGTCGTTCACGCAACGGAAGTACATGGAGCCTTGGCAACCTGCGATCAGGTACCGCCTGTTGGTTCTATTAATTCGTATTCAATGTCGCTTGCCTCTACCCTGAGGAAGGGTGCCTTCAAGGTGCCTGGCTTCCTTTGGCACTTCTGCAACTGTGGGAGGCCTGCGAGGGTCACACCGTCAACACTACAGTATACCCATAACCGACTACGTTGGAATATTGCAGACCTACTGGTGGCGTCGCTGCTCATCTTTATAAATATTAGTCCCAAGACGCTAGCGATAGTGAACACTGCCAGAATACCGTAGATGATAAGCCGCAAAGGCCGCTCGTACATCCTGTCGACGAAAAACCACCAGTCGCTGTGCGATGCCGTTTAAAGAATGCGAGTACGCACAATCAAGAATACTTACTCGGGTTCACTGTGGCCCAGATGTTCTGCGAATAATGCAGTGTTCAATATCGTAAGTTAAGGAAGTCAATAGGATATACCTGCACACACCTTCGATTACTGGAAACCTTTCCTTTATATCCGTGAACCGGCCTTCTCCGCTCGACATCTTGTGGAATTCCTTATGCTCTTCGTCGTGTCTTCTGTCTGGATTAGAACCGCAACATACCGTAATGATCACAAATACATGCAAGCCCAAAGCTATACCCACCTGAGAACAGTCCTCCTTATAGGAGCCTTGCATTCCGGCTATATATCAATGTGTTGGCTATGTTGTGGATTGACTGTGGTTATGGGCTCTCTCTTCTAACTGATGACTGCAACGATGAGGATGAATGTAGGCAATATGAAGTGTCCATGCGACGAAGATTCAATGCTGTTATTACGACTGCTAGTAGAATGGCATGGCCCTAGAACGTGGTGATCTTCTCCTGTTAAGGCATGTTAGACATGTAAAGTGTTAACGCATGCAAGAGGAATATACTTTGTTCTGTCCAGACCCCTCGAATACTGACATGGCCCCATAGAAGTAACTTTTGCGATGCTCAACAATGACAGATGCCGTCCACATTTTCCTACGCATGCAATCTTTCTGGTGTTCAAATCGGCTCCGATAGATCAGTTGGAAGCGTCTCCGTTTGCTGATCGAAGTTCCTGGGGGGGGGGGGGGGGGGGGGGGGGGTACGAGATGCTTCAGACGTCGTCTTCCGCGAGGGACATTAAATACGATGTGCCGTGTCCTGAAGTGGGCGAAATTAATCCAGACCGACCTTTGTGGCATCGCTCATGATAATGGTTCTCTCGCAGGTTAAAGACACGTATTATGATTACAATAGGTGTTTTCGACTCAGGCTGGGCTGATACCTTTTGCACGAATACGAGCAGAGATGTTTCCAAATTTCTTTTTGGCGCTACAATTGGTAGCAAGAGTCCAACACCTCCTTCAACGTAGAATACATTATTGGACTCGCCCGCCAGTGCCACTTTCCACTCTTCCTTCCTAGGCACCAGAACAATTGGATATCTCTGAAACCTCGTTGTCACATCTTTCACAAACAGCAAGCGAGTGTCACCTTTGAACATTACTGTCACCTTGGATCCTACATTCAATAAAATTGTTACGTTTCCGGCGATTCAGTTGCATTTCATAAGGCCAGCTGTTGACAGCACGCAAGGACCTCGAAGTACACCACAGGTCAACAACTAAACAGTTTGTCATTAAGTCCGTGCCGTTATGACGCTGGTCAGATTACAGAAAATTTCTACGCTTTCACAGAACGCATCAGTATTTTTAGTAGAAAATAACTGCAGTTTGATTGGCAACATCACGTGTCACATGGCATTTGTGTACTTTGGCAGACAGTGTGTTCTATGTTTTGGCAGATACGCACTATGCAAACAAGCATAACATGTGCTGTAGTTCGGCTTTTTACAGACAGCAAGGAAACGAAAGAAGATATTTTCACTCCCTTGCCAGAATTTTTTTTTCTATAAGTTTTCCTTCACAGAGTATATAAAGCAGCAAACAGCAAGTGGCTTTTTTATAATTGCAGAAGCAATATATGTAAACTGAAATGACATTGAAATATTTTAGGTTCTATATGTAATCCAGTGGTACTCGACCGGGATTCCGTGACCTTGTCATGAGGTTCCACGAGCTTCAGTAGCTGGAGCTCCTGCGATGTGAAACTTCACTGACTACCAAGGCCTCTCTTCGGCCGGCTAAGGCTTGCCTTCAGTGTATACATAGGGAGTGACTTTTTCGGGTTAAACCTGAGTCCCCCCCGAACTAACCTCCGACCAATTCGGGTTCAATCCGATTTAACCCCGAATTCGGTTCACTATGAAATCCTGAAGTGACGTTTTCACTGAAGACGAACAAAGGTCGCCACGTGTCACACATGTAAGAATGGCTCACTTACGTTCCCAGAAATACACCCATGTGTGTCAGCACTGTCGATGCCTTTGGAGATTATCGCTGGTAGGGCACACACACACACAAAAAAAAAAAGAAAGTAGGAAAGGACTTAGTAGACAAGAGGAGAAACAAAACACTCGATAACACCCGAAGGCACAATTATCGCCCGATTTCTCCCCGAATTACAGATGTAAAAATAGCGCCCGATTTTTACCCCCAGAATCTGAGAAAGGCATTGAACCCGAAAAAGTCGCTCCCTAAGTATATACCACCGTGTCCGACATCTCATCGTTGGCATCGGCACTGACACCGAAATCTCCAGAGGTCGCTGCTGACGCTCGTCGTAGAGAGTGCTGCCAGCAGCTATCGTCGTCACCGAATGGCTCAATCGACAATGCAACCTCAAAATAAGCAGTCACGTAATATTATATTAGATTGATAAAAATCAGTAATTCGCTACTTGTACGACCTCTAGCTCGCCTGACGCACTTCATCAGAGTTGCCTCTCCGATTCTGTATTCAAATCGATTCCTCAGTTTTCTGGTTCTTTGTGTGTGTGTGTGTGTTTTTTTTCCTCTCCCCGACCAAGTATGCTTTCATACATGGAAATTCCAGACAAAGTTGCACGCATCTTGAATACATTTCTCATGACACATCGTACGTCAAGTGCTTTTCTGGGTAACTTATTCAGTACTTCCTGACTTGCCTTAGTGTATCGTATCTGCCAACGTCTGTCTGGTCTGGTTAGCGTGCAACACTCTACAACATGTTAACGTGTTTCCTTGTGAGACTTAGTGAGAGAACGCAGATTACGAGAGGAGCCAATGTTTGCTTCTTTAGGGCAAGGCCTTCGCGAAGAGTGTCTGGTGAACCACATGGAGCCTGGGTTTATTTGGACAGCGCCGCGGGTCAAGAACTCATCGGTCACTGCACGTGTTAAGCCGGGTGAGAAAGCTGATTACTTGTTACTGTCATTCACAAAATGTTGTCATAGGATTTCACTGTAGCTTTTTTTATTCTTTGAAATATGCAGTCTTGTGCTTCTGCTTTTTTGTTTGTGTATGCGTGCACCAGATAGAAGAAGCGGTGTACATTTTCTTACAGTTTAATAGAAGTGTGTGGCCATGTGGCTCCTATCGTGTATACGGACGAGTACAACCACTGATCTCTATGTATAAAGGCTGGATAACGTGAGGGTATCGTGGGAAAGGGTACGCCAACCGGCCGCCATATTACGGTGCTCAAAAGTGCCATTACAGCCCATTGGAATGCATGTAAGCTGTAACAAGTTTTGCTGTTTGTGAGCGCTTCCCTTGCTGCTTCGCTAAAGTTTTGCCACGGTAGGCTGCCGAAATCCCTCGTGATTGGATTCCTTACGTTTTTCGTGTGAAATCCCGTCACATAGGCGTTATTTCCTGTCTATTTTGTACTCGTGTGAGGTCGTGTCGTTCTAATTTTGTACTTTGAACTTCGATTATGTCATTTGCTGGTTTTGTGTGGTGCTGTATTTGTTGTGTTACGTTTCCTTTGTCGTCTGTCAGCGTGTGCAGCGTGTTGCTTCTGGTGTTTCTCCCATTCCATTTCTGCTCGCGGGGGGTGGGGGTGGGGGGGTGGGGTGGAATGCCAGGGAGAAGTATTCTCAGAATTGACTCTCGGCATTCAGCATTGTTTGGCACGTTTGTTTATGTAACCACCTTAATATGCTTGGGTATAAACATTATGCTTTGCTCAGGAAATTTAGATATGACTAGTTATGACACGAAATGCCGAACGGCACTAAAGCGCTTCCAAAGGACTAGAATGATATTATGTGATATAAAGGCAATATGACGGTAAAAAGATATCGACTAGAAATATGTGCACTGGGGGGGTAAATGGCGATAAAGACAGTTCAAAATGACTAGAGGTAGAGTGAATAAGTCAAAAAAAGGCTAAGTAGCAAGGTCTTGTGGTGAAAGCTCCAACATCAAAGTATCACAAGTCCAGTTGCAACAGCAAGTTTGAAGCAGTCAACCAGGTAAGTGGGCAGAGTGCATTACTGGTTGTTGAATATGATCAACCTTGACAATTTCTTTCGCAGATGAGGCATGGCTGTCACCTATGTATATTCCTTGGCAATGTGGTACAGTCCGGTACTGCTGTAGCACTGGAAACTTCTTCGATCAGTCGGATTACATTGTTTTCATTTGGGCTGCATTCAAACACATATTGTCGCAAACTTAAGCAGGAAGAATAATGAGTAGACATTCGAGGTTGAACAATTATTTATTGTCTCTAAGTAAAGTAAACATGCTGGAACGCACCAAAGAGACATGTGGCTGGTGTGTTTGTATGTCTCACTAATACGAGTTTGTATGTTAGGCAAAATTTTCATGCAATACTCTTTTCTTTATGTGCTTTTGCCCATCTTAGTACTGTCCTATCCAATATAGAATGGCTTTTAACTGCATATGAATGCATAATTCAGGAGTGTTTTCATATATTGGACTAGTTGCAGCTTTAAAGTTACCCAACCAAGTTAAAGAACCAGCTTTTAGTGCATATAAATCCGGCCTCTACATATGACGCATGCATTATTACTTTGCAAAGTGCCCTTCATGCAGTGCTGATTCCAATCATCAACCATCGCTTGAAACTCTTAACTAGGGAACATGATTCATAGAGGCTAGACTTTCATGCAAATACACACTTTCAACCAGAGTTCGAGGCAACTCATTACTGTAACTAAGGTCCTTTTTTTGGTAACTTATAACTTAACTCTCTACTTTTGCGCCGTGGTAACTTTCAGAGGAACTGACTTCTTTGTCAGGTAACTTTGCCAAACTAACTTAAGCTACGTTCCAAGTCACTTTTAATTCGCTTTTCACTCACGTCCACTTGTTTTCTTGCTTTCTCTCCGGTTCTTCCAATGCATTTTATGTCATAAAATGTGATGTTCAGTCAATGACAGTATTCTGTTCAGGAAGTAAGAACCGCTGCTATTGAAATGAAGCTGAACCATTGTGTACCCACAGGGAATAAGATGTAAAGCGTTCGCATTGTTGGACATAAACGAAAATTCAACGCAGGCAACTTGAGCAGGGTCGAACTCAACTGTTCACACGCGCTGCACATGTTTAGTGCTGTTTTGTGTCCGAAGTAACTTGGGAATAACTCGTTCTTTTTTTTTTAAGTAACTTCGTAACTCCGTAACTGCGAGTTACGTTTCGGGCTGAATAACTTCGTTATTAACTTAGTTACATTTTTCACACGCTCACTTCGTAACAAGTTCCTTTTGACGAGTAACTTCTCGGTCTATGCTTTCAACTCTGCATGCTTTTTGTACACTGCATAAAGTAAGATACTTTTGCCCCAGTGAATTTGTTGCGTGTTTTAAATGCATGCACGTGAATTTCTAGATGTGCATATTTTGAGCAAGATTAATGAATTTTTCATGCATGTGTGTTGAACCAGCTTTTAGTGCATATAAATCCGGCCTCTACATATGACGCATGCATTATTACTTTCTGGAGGTGTTCTGGGAAGTCGAACTTGTTGGGCACAGCGTCAGGCCTCAGTCGAACGGTCTGCCCCGTTCAGTCGAAGCGCCTGTCTTTAAAATGTTTGCTGCAGACCAGTGATGTCCTCGACGGCGTCCAGTCCCTTCGCCTGACATTCACCACACACTTTTTTAAATGTTCTGGGCGGCTGTGAGGGAACCTGCATTGAACAATTTATGCCATCAATTACGGCAGGGATGACAAGGCTGATCCAAGCAAGCAATTGGCGATACCGTGACCAACAAACTGAGCCGTAGATACCACACCTGACAAGCGCACTTTGTTTTTTTTTAATTTGCATTTGAATTCTTTTTGGACGAATTGGGCGAAAGCGACAGAAAAATAGCCTCTACCCCTTGAACAAGTGACAAAGTACGAAGGGATTGGGTGTTTAAATTTGTACTGTGTGAGATAAAACATCACGTCACGGCAAAGGTCGGCAAAGCTCACAAATGCAAAATTTTGAACACCAACTATTTCTGTGTTGTAATAAATCCTCCTTGTAAGTTGTGTTCATGTGACCGCTTTTTGTGCCTAACGTTGCTTGGATTGATTTGCGGAATGCCCTTATGTGACCCAACCAAAATGTGTTACATATTATAAGGACCCTGGTGAAGTAACGCAAAAGTAATGGCATTACTTATCAGAAGTAAAGGCGTTAGTAACGCGTTACCTGATACCGCAACAGCAACGAATAACGTAACGCGTTAGCTTTTGAAAAAGTAGTGAGTAACGGTAGGGCACTACAGAATAAAAGTAACTTCCCCACCTCTGATCGGCATACAGGTGAGGGGGGGGGCAGCTATATGTTTATTAATAAAAAAAAAAAAACAGCGTTGGCGCTTATACTGATGCAAAAGTTTGCGGGCAAGAATCCGGTCAACGAAGTCAGCAATTTGGTGATATGGTACAAGTCGCTTAGGTACATCGTGACGACGTACTACACTAGAAAAGGAAAACATTCATTTTTGTCTCTTTGTTGAGGCTTGCTTTCTGTCTGCGCGTGGAGCACAGAAGTAAACAACAGGGTGGCCATGTTGCATACCTATGTATTGCATGTGTACTTAATTGCAAGATAAATTACATACAGACTACAGAGACATTGGCTATTTATCTGTTATATGGTATGATGTCGTGCTTTATGTCTCAACTTGCCTAGTATATTGTTTTTCTGTTTTTTTTTCATATTCGTTTAATTTTGAACTAGTCACAATTTCCACCACTGTTTTGGCGCACTATAGCAACACCACCTAGATAGGAGAAGGCCTCTGCATGCTTCCCTCTCCCGCGCCATGACGTCACACAACCTCGTCAGGCTGCTTCGTGTGCTGCTGCCGACGCCCCGAGATTTTACATTGTTAGATGCCCGCGTCGCACTGCGTGCGTGATTATGTTATGACTGAATGAACTTTTTAGCGTTGTGGCACGCTTGATCGACGAGACCGGGTGCCAGAGCAATTATGACACGTGTCCGAAACGAGGGAATCTTAATCCTTCTTTAATTCTTATCTTTTCCTTTTATTTATTTATTATTATTTCTTATTTCTGGAATAGCAAGCCGACGTCCCGTTTGGCTGACCTTTCCCAGTTTTTTTTCCTTTTCCTTTTCGTCTAATAAATATATCTCCCCCCCCCTTCAGAAGCCTCAATGACAAAAGTAACCATAAAAGTTGTCAACTGTGTCCATGAGATGTTCTTTTTGTTCAACTGTCACTGGCTCTTGTAAGAAAAATAAGGAAGTGCACACATATATTAATACATATTTAGTTCATGAAGTACAGCACTGCATACAAGGCCTCAGTTGAAAAAATTCAACATTTCTACACAGGTTTGCGAGCTCCATTTGCGAGACAGAACCAATCACAAAAACATCAAGCTATGTTGACCGGGGAAGGAAGTCATAGTCCGACTGAAGTTCCCAAGGCTGACTCTTGATGTGTGCCATGTATATGTTCACCGCTGGCCCCAGTTATTTGTCTACTGCAAGCACATTATAAGAGGCACCTGAGAAGAAATAAAAAAGCGAGTACTGAAGCAAATGCTTTGCGACATCATGTGATGGAGTCGATGAAGACCAATGAACAAGGAAAGGAAAAGAGGGGTGCATCATTTCAGCAGCCTCTGAATGTTGTTCACTCACCTAAGTTCTCCACATTCTGGAGAGCCGTCACCACTAAAAAAAAAAGTAATATTATATTCATAATATTCATACATGTTCAAGGTGATGATTCCCCACAAACACAGTTATTTGTCAGAATAACCTATTGATAGGCTGTTATGTAAATACTATCAAGACATGACAGCTTCATGACGGTGAGAAAGTCAACGACATCACAATCTCTTCAAATCTATTTGACAAAATGGAAATCCAACTCATTTTTTACATTGTTGACCCAGTTCACCTCCTAAGATGTATCTGCAGCGGTAACATCTCATTACGGACGAAGTCTCATTACGGCCAAAGTCTCATTACGGCCGAAGGTAGTCTCATTTCGGCCGAAGATCCGAAGGCGTCAGTGGTCTTTCAGAATTTTGAAAGAGGTTGTGCGATATGAAAGATTAGATTAGATTAGTAGTAGTAAGATAAGATTAGTAGCGGTTACAAGAGGAGCATAGCCATGAATTACTGGTTTGGGTTGACTTTCCCCGCACGTAGCTCATGTCGCGGGAGTTAACTCACCCACCGGGTTGTTCGCAGAATCTCACCAGAAATAACAGTCAACCAAGCCTGCTACCTGAACCTAAGTCATTTAAGTAATTGAAATTATTCATTACCAGTCAGAGTCGCGAATACACGTTAATCAGCAAACGACGCTTCATGGTAGTTGGATTTGAATGGTGCGATTGTGAGCTCGGGGTCTTTATGCGTAGAAGGCACGTTATTGCGTTTGCACTGACCGCGGCCGTGCTACCATGTCGGCGTTAGAGTGAAGTGGCCGTGAAACAAAGACAAAGCAAGTGCAAACAGAGAGTTCGACTCATTTTTGACCCATTGTCGATTTTTAAATACGGTGTCAGTATGGTTCTTTTTGCTTGTTTTATTTCAAATCCGCAAAGAAACCCAGCTTGGCATGTTCTTTTCATTCTGACCAGCATAAGGGTGGATGGTGCTTTACTTTCTAGTACCTTAGGCACGCGGCAAATTTAATGCATTAAACGGAATGGCAGTAACTTCACCTCCTTACCAACCATCATCCCGAATGGCACCGTTTTTTCAACACGCCCGTGTTTTCAACAAGTCGGTGGAAAGAACGATGCCACGCAAGATGATGATTGGTGAAGAGGTGAAGTTACTGGCATTCCGTTTAATGCATTAAGTTTGCGGTCTGGCTAGCGTAATAAGGGGCTTATGTAAGTTTACACACGGACGTTGGGAATTATGCTGCAGTGTTGTACACGCGAATACGTGCTGGAGCTGAGCTCAGGTATAGGTTGCTTTCGCAATGCATTACGCATAACAAAACAGAAGAAGAAAAAGAAAAACGAAGAAGAGAAAATTTTAAGACCGAAGGTCGCACAGCCGAAGACATACACGTCGATTGGTCCGCGTTTTCGCATTTATATATAGGATGCCCACGGTAACTGCAGAAATGATCTCTAACACAAAAACATAGCGCTGGATAGAAAATCTGACAGCTCTCCTATGACGTTACATCTTACAATGAATCACTGTTTGTAACACAAACGTCGTACGGAAGAGAGTGTCAGTTTCTTTTGACAGAGCTCTATGTCAGTGATCATTTCAGCAGCAGGGTGGCTGATTAGTATATTATTATGAAACATGTTACTTCATGAATTCTACCCAAAACTGTCGTTGACGCCTAATTCTTCTATATATTCATGTGGATGTCTTATACATTAGTAGCATGGGCGTTCCCAGGATTTTTCCAAGGGGGGGAGGGGCAAAGCGCTTCTAGGGGGGACAAGAGTGCAAACCCCCACCTCCTACCACATCATTTTCTGGAAGCTGGCGCTGTGCACTGTGTGGGTGTTCAGAGGTTCCTATTATGACATCTGAGAATATATATTACGACCTATGACTAAAGAGTGCACTATTTTCACAGCGACCTTGTAGTTCCAGGGGGCCACGCCCCCCCCCCCCCTTGCCCTCCTCACGGTACGCCCATGATTAGTAGTGATAACAGCTTTCAGTTACCATCTTTGTTGTTGTTATTTGCGATTCTGAGCCCCGGAGTCTTCATGTAAAAGGCGCGTTATAGTATTATCACTGACAGTCGCAGTGCTTCCATGTCGCCGTTAGAGTGAAGTGCCTGTGGAACAAAGAGAGTGCACGGGCAAGGGCAAGTGCAAACAGAGAGTTCGACCAATTTTCGATCCATTGGCATTTCCTAAATGCGATTTCAGCATGCTTCTTTTTACATCTTTTATTTCAAATGTACAAAGAAAACCATATTGGTATGTGCTTTTCATTCGGACCCGCATGTGGATGCCTGGCCCTTTACTTGGTAAGGGGCTTCTGTAAGTTCACATTCGCACGTTCGGAATTATCCTGCAGCGTCGTAAACACGAACGCATGCTGTAGCTGAGTTCAGGTAGTTTGCTTTCGCACAGCACTGCAGAAAAGAAAACCCTGAAGAAGACGAAACAAAAAGGAAAAAAGGAAAACGAAGATGTGAACATTTGAAAGACCGAAGGACGCACGGCCGACGACATATCTGTCGCTTGGTCCGCGTATTCGTATTTATATGCAGGATGCCTGCGATAACTGTAGAGGTGATCTTGAACACATAGCGCTGTCACAGGAAAACTGACAGGTTTGTGTTATAAACGGACTGATCTTACAATACAGCGCCTGTTTGTGACACAAACGTCATAGGAGAGTGTCAGTTTCCCTTTGACGGTGCTATGTCCCAGCGATAATTTTTGTTGCTAGAGTGGACACCAGCTCTGTATAGCTGAGTCTGATTAGTATATTGTTATAATATATGTCACTTCTTGACTGCTACCCAAAACTGTCGTTGATCCCTAATTTATATATATATATATATATATTGATATGTATGCCAGACATTAGGAGTCGTAACATTTTTTCGGTTACTGTCTGTTGCTATTTCGTGACTCGAGAAAATCCAGATCATTGTTGCATGGCACTTTTTCGGCAAGCAAGAGGAAGTCTACGAATGAAGAAAAAATACGAAAAATAGCTTTTGTGATCATGCACAACATACAAAGTTTCGCACTTAATTCCGTGAGAACCGTTATTTGAACCGGTAACCGGTATTTTTTTACCGGTTTAGTTCCGGTTCAGCTCCAAGATGGCGTCCACTCTTTCGGTTCGGTTCAGTTCCGGTTCGGCCATAAATAACGGTTAATAACGGTTTTCGGTTCGGGTTCGGGCTCGGTTCGACTCTCTGTGTGGAGAGGCCTTCTCTGTCTAGGTGGTCTCGAGCATAGCCTTATAGTTGCTGGTGCGCCATAACACCTCCAATCCTCCTCCTCCTCTACAATACACCAGACTTTCTGCACTCGTGTTCCGTGAACGACATGTAGGTACGAACGTCATTTCACTCATCTCCGATCTAATGTTACGCATGTAGTGGAGTAGGGTACTGCTCTTCAGCGGTGAAACACCCCAAGGTCACCTAAACACTACCTGTTGTTGTTATTATTGCTGTTGTTGCATTCTTGTTGTTAAGTATGGCAGCACTTCACATACTAGAAAATTGTCACATGTACATACATATCGCCATTATTTTACTTGGAATACTACGGTGTGAGACCGTGAATAGCAAAAATCACGTGATAACGGTCCTTCTGAACGTCAGGACTGGAAAAGATACACACAAACACAACACTTTTGTGGCCCGCTGCATTATATTTGTAATTGTACAAGTGCTCCGTCAGATTTCAGGAAAACGTTACCATCGTGGAATGCATACATACATTCTACTTACGTCATATTTTAAATTAATGATAGTAGTAAAGGGGCGGTGTTGCAACCGACGGTCCAAATGGTAGCGTGCAGGCAGGGAACCAGGCAGAAGAACGTCTCAGATAACAAAACAACGTTTAATCACATGTTGAGGCGATGATGACAGCAGAATGTTTCGGGTCCTCTGGATCCCGCGCTTAAATATCTTACAGTCCGGAAACTGATGTCACAGTAGCTGATTGTATACAAGGTTAGACGTCAGCTCCGGTCCAAATAGTGTCTGGGAATGGCGCCAAACTTTCGTTGTTTCCTGTCGTTGTGTCCTGAAGTCTGTAGGTCACGATGCTACCCCGTTATTGTTGGAGCCTCCAAGGTCCGGTTAGGTCCGGATGGCCGTCGGGATGAATAGGTTGCTTATCCGCTCGTGACCCGCTTTCCCTAAATGTTGCGCTGCTGAATGTGGGAACGGGTTCACGTGGCATGGCGAATTGAAGCGAGTCGTAACAGCGGCCAGAAACAACATGGATGAGATACTACGGCACCGCTGCCCCTGAGCCCTGCGCGTATTTTTCCCCGCGCGGCGCGTGTGTGGAGGGTTGTCCGCGCGCTTATCGGCGGGGGAGGGCTGCGTGCGCGCTTACTCTCTCACATTTTTCAGCCTGGGCCGACTTCTTTCGACATTTTTGAGCCTTGGTCGACTTTTTTCGCGTATTTTTTTCCCGCGACCGGCTGCGGCGCTCGGGTGGATGCTCCTACCGGAGGGCGGCGCGTGGCCGGAGGGCGGCGCGTGGCCGGAGGGCTGCGCACGCGTTTAACATTCATCCTGGGCCGACTTCTTTCGTCATTTTTCAGTCTGAGCCGACTTGAATCGCTAATTTTTTCCAGCTACAACAGGTGTGCAGTGGGCTGCTTACATGCAAGTAGAGACATGCAAAGGATAGCCATACACAAAAAGTACAAGTGAAAATATATTAAAATCAATAGTGCAAGGAATTATGCTGTGACTATAGAGTATGTGGAGAGAAACCCAGCCAAAAAACCTGAAGCAGAAGAAACACAATACACTACACGTAACAAAGAATATACTTATTAGAGGCATGATGCAATAGCATTGAATAGGTATCACAGATCAAACACAATAGTTTTTATTAACTGTAATCATACACACAAGTTTTCAATGAATCAGAATTAAAATGCAGTAGCACATCTAATCAAAGAAGATGTTCTTAATCAATACGATTACAAACAAAATTACAAGTTGTATTATAAAAAGTCTAATATTCCTATACGTGAGAACCATCAGTGCAATAGCGGGAAGTTCTGATAGTTGTATGTAATTAAATGTGAACAGCACAGACCCTGGAAGACCATGGGACACGAACACAAGAGGAAATAAAAGCTGGGTCATTCCACGGGGAATGGTCCAAGGTTGTCAATCGACCATCACCAATATGTTTTAAAAAAAATAGAGTGTGTGGGGGACACTGTCAGATTAATCGTACCGAATGTCCCGACTCGAAATATTGATTCCATGTGTTTTTAGAGCACCTCAGAGTTTGCGCCTGGCGAGAAAACCATACCATAGGTTTTCGCCCTCTTTCCGCGCGCGCTTGCTTCTATATACGAACCAATGTGGTTTTTATGTCATCCGATGATTATGCAGCATAAGTTAAGCAGGGCATGCGAAAGAACTCTCTCCCTCGCCCTCTAAAGTCGGGCCCAAATGTCGCCCTTTTGTGCAACATTTGTGATTTTATTCCGCGTTCCCTACTCAACTTGTTGGAAAAGTAGGTACGGCTCCCTGTTTACTAGCACATGGGGAACGCTAACAAAAATTTTCGCATGTCTGGGATATACACTTGTTCTATGAGAACCGTTGGAAAGAGACACACATCAAAACTTTGCATTTTACAGAAGAAGATTTCGGAATGTGGCAGACTACTTAAAAATCGCCAACCTACGTCATTCGATAGCACAATGCTTCAGCTACAACATATCAAAAATCTGGAGAATTACTTTTTGACAAAAGCGAGAAATGAATTTTTTTCTCGGCCATGGTTTGCTTGTCATTGGGCGCGGAGAAGCACCCTTCCAGGCACATTCTGCTCTGACGCGTCGTTAAGCAGAGACCCTTTAACAGGTTCGTTTTATATGCTTGATACTACTGTCTTCCTGGGTTTTTCGTCGGTTCGTCTTTTGCTTACACTTGTGACTTGGGAAAGCTTTCCTCTCAGAAGAAAACGCGATTCTGCCCTCAGAAATTGGTTCGAAGTGGTGAAGCTTCCTTGTCCCAGGCAATGCAATGCAGCGGCTGTGTCTTTCGACAAGGATGGTCCTTTCGCTGAGCGCTTGCTGGAACTTCTACGCAACATCACACGGCAAGGGGCCGTGCGACGGAGTAGGAGGAACTGTTAAAAGGCTCGCTGCCAAAGCCAGTCTCCAGCGGCCGCAGGAGGGGCAGATCCTAACACCAAGGGACTTGTATATGTGGGCAAAGGACGCGCTGAGCATAAATTGCCTGTAGGAAGTTGCAGCAGAAAGGATCATCCTTGCCGAAAGACACAGCTGCTGCATTGCATTGCCTGGGACAAGGAAGTTTCACCACTTCGGACCAATTTCTGAGGGCAGAATCGCGTTTTCTTCTGAGAGGAAAGCTTTCCCGGTATGCAAGGGGCCTAAGAACAACAATAGCGGTGCTGAGCGTTAATTTTCAACAGGGCGTGTTTTGGGCAGGACACCTTGTGGTTTTACTTTTGGCCTCTTTTAGTGTGACGCGGAAGTATACACGTCACAGGTGTAAGCAAAAGATGAACCGCCGAAAAACCCAGGAAGACAGTAGTACCAAGCATATAAAGCGAACCTGTTAAAGGGTCTCTGCTTAACAACGCGTCAGACCAGAATGTGCCTGGAAGGGTGCTTCTCCGCGCCCAATGCCAAGCTAACCATGGCCGAGAAAAGAATTCATTTCTCGCTTTTGTCAAAAAGTAATTCTCCAGATTTTTGATATGTTGTAGCTGACGCATTGTGCTATCGAATGACGTAGGTCGGCGATTTTTAAGTAGTCTGCCACATTCCGAAATTTTCTTCTGTAAAATGCAAAGTTTTGATGTGTGTCTCTTTCCAACGGTTCTCACAGAACAAGTGTATATCCCAGACATGCGAAAATTTTTGTTAGCGTTCCCCATGTGCTAGTAAGCAGGGAGCCGTACCTACTTTTCCAACAAGGTAAGCAGGGAACGCGGAATAAAATCACAAAAGTTGCACAAACGGCGACATTTGAGCCCGACTTTAGAGGGAGAGGGAGAGAGTTCTTTCCCATGCCTTGCTTAACTTATGCTGCATAATCCTCGGATGACATAAAAACCACATTGGTTTGTATATAGAAGCAAGCACACGCGAAAAGAGGACGAAAACCTGTGGTATGGTTTTCTCGCTTGGCGCAAACTCTGAGGTGCTCTAAAAACACAAGGAATCAATATTTCGAGTTGGGACATTCGGTACGATTAATCTGACAGTGTCCCCACCACACCCTATTTTTTAAAAAAGATATTGGTGATGGTCGATTGACAACCTTGGACCATTCCCCGTGGAATGACCCAGCTACACCACTACAAAGAAGTTATTCTTGATCAAAACAACAGAGGAGAATAATCTATCATTTTAACTATCATAAAATCATCCTTGTGACATAATCTAATCGGACACTATACAATTTTCATTCTAAGAGACACTACAAGCTTTACTTTGTTTTATGAATCCAACACAGAAAATAGATATGTTAAAAATGAACTTCACCACATAGCACGCCCCTAGCCAACAACCAGATCTGATTATATCTGCCCTGATTTGTTGAAGACGGATGCCGATAGATGTATGGAATACCACGGAACACGAACGACACGAACACAAGAGGAAATAAAATCTATACCACTACAAATAATCTATCATTTTAACTAGCATAAAATCACCCTCGTGACATAATCCAATCGAACACTATACAATTTTCATTCTAAGAGAGACTACAAGCTTTACTTTGTTTTATGAATCCAACACAGAAAATAGATATGTTAAAAATGAACTTCACCACATAGTACGCCCCTAGCCAACAACCAGATCTGATTATATCTGCACTGATTTGTTGAAGAAGGGTGCCGATAGATGTATGGAATACCATGGAACACGAACGACACGAACACAAGAGGAAATAAAATCTATACCACTACAAAGAAGATATTCTTAATCAATGTGATTACAATCAAATTACAAGTTGTATTACAAAAAGTCTAATATTCCTACACGTGAGAACCATCATTGCAATAGCGTGAATATCTGTCATAACATTTCGAGCGCAATTCCAACATTACACAACTTTTAATTTCTTATTAAGTGAACAGCATAGACGTAAGGAAATAACGAGAAACAACATAATGAACAGCTACAATTAATACAGAGCCAAACCTGCGCACCATCCAACACATAGAGAAATAACAGCTAATCAATCTATCAAAAGGAAAAATATTACAATATAGCACATACTTAACACTCAAGAACAGAGGAACACGCGGCGACATGTAAACAACAACAGAGGAAAATAATCTATCATTGAACCATCATAAAATCAACCAACATACAATTTTCATTCTAACAAACACTACAAACCTTGATGGAGGTATCCAAGACATAGAAAATATACACTGTTTTCATCTCGGTTTTCACTCTATCTATAATGACCAAGCTCCCATGCTTTATCACTCAAAGGGTTGGGGGCTGTATTCCTTCGTCCAGCAAACAGGACGTTCTAGAGGTCAGATAAGATAGTTCAAAGGTGATATATTTTATTGTGCAGCGCAAATAGATGTCGATATTATTCGCGGGGATCATTATCTTTTCGTATTCTTTCCTTGAAACGGAAATCTAGTGGTTGTCAAGTCGACTAAGTTTGTACAGATGCGATATTGTCATTGAACATGTAGAGAAAGTCCAAATTATTAAATGGTAGCAACAATACTTAATCAAAAAACGAGAAACAAATTTAATTACATCAATTTTTGTAATATCTTGCAACAGAAAGTTCTAATGAACCACACAGAAAGCTCTAATGTGAAACACAACTCAGAAATATGAGGCATTCCCAACACAGAGATTATTTTTACTTATCTCAATCGAGTGAACAATTGAAACAAATACGACGCAATTAATACATCATGCATACATAATGTCCAACTCATAGAATATCAGTCGAACCTGAAACAAAACAATAATTAATTGAGACAAATCATTTCTAAGCAAGCAGCGTGAATACACCGTAGAATCTATACTGAAACTTGTCATTTTCAATGAATAAACATGACCAACTAGTGGATTCAAGCGATAAAGTGTGATGAAACCTGACAACCCCCAACACCAACATCAAGTTAGGGAGGGACGGGCTCTAGTATGGCCTTATACATAGAATCATTGAATCCGAATCTACAATACTTATAAAAATATCTGCACATCAACATCGGAAGGGCCACTGGGATTGCTGGCGGAGTTTTTGAGATTTGCTAACGAAGAATTGAAATACACTAGACCAGATGTAATTGTAATCATTGCAATGGGCATTGCGTTCATCAAGAAAGCAGTCAGATCAAATTATCATATACAAGCGGTCTATATCGCACGGTTACGAATTTGTTGAAATTACACATATCTGAGATGGAAAGTACATAAAATCTTTCCACTACCACGGCAACGCAATTATTTTATTCTACCAGTCAGTGATGTCGAATGAACAGAAGTTCAATATTGTTGTGCAAGGTCTGATGTATCATCACTTATTGAAACTCAACAAACATATCAATTGCGGTGGACCACCGGACGATTTTCATCTAATACTCTCTTGTACACCATTCAAGAATCTTCATACAAAGAAAGGAAACATCAATAAGAGACTGTGCAAGTTCATCGCGACAAAGTGCAAGTTGTTGAAGCAATACAAACACGGCGACAACATATCACCTGCGTTAATCAACGCTGGATTCAAGCGCCCAATAATCAGAATAATCTACTTGATGTCTTCGGAATTCATGAATCAAGACAACAAATTAAACTTCAGGGTTTGGAATAGAATTGTAATTTATCGGAATAAACAAGCATATAATTGAAATAATAATTGTGTTCTTTGTCATCATTGTAATGTATTCTACACATCGCAACGAAAACAGCTTATGATTAGATTGAAGACTGCTAAGGACGAATATTCCACACTACGTGTAAGAATTCTCATATGGAATGAGACATGACCATCAAATAGGTTTTACCCGACTACACTCTGTACAGGTTCAACATCCGAAGGATAGAATTTAGAAATTTAGAGGCATGATACATCAGTCTATGATTACAAAAAGGATCACTAATCTCTTGTGAAAACTTATCAGATTTCATGAATTAAATTCCACAGTGCATGTATATTTCTCAATCCCTCTCAAGCCCAGACGTAGTAAAAGAAGAAGAAAAGGCGTCTTTGACAAGCAACCGATTGGAGTGCGAAATAAATAAATAAATATTTTCGTCAACACGGTTGTCCCCTTGTATGACTGGATAGGAAGAATAAGCCGTCCAAGATAGGGCAAAACGGGAAATAAGACAAGATAACTGATTGCGGCGGGATAAGTCAAAGCGTTCGCGACACAGTGTCATCGACTTTTACAATCGCATTCGGGTTCAGTGCCTGCGAGATAATACGAAGCCTTCGCGAACAGCGAATCTATTATCAATTGTCGCGATGCAAATGGCAGATTTTACAAGCGTGACGTGCAGGCGAAGTCTACATTTCTAATCACGTAATCTTCCTAACACATGGCACACAAACGTATATGAAATAATTTCCAAGTGGCAACCAGATTTTGGGAGAAGCAGATCACACAACCGCCATCAGAAGTGCTTAACCAATATACAATGAAGATGAGCGTTATGCATAAACACAATGGAAGATATGTTATATTAATTATAATAACCAGATCAGCGCAGGTCACACATCAACGTAGATCCAATTCACAAAATATACTCGAGATTTACCGTAGCCATACAGAAAACCTATCACATTATTTTAGTGTCATAGCATCTGGACACTACAAATGGAAAGGCCATACTTTAATTTTATAGGTCTTTAGCTCATAACGTTGTAAAACGCAAACCCACACTAAAGATCATTTTCTTCTTGAAATTTTCAAAGTCAAAACTGCACGCTATTTCTTGCATTTTTCTAAAGATATAGATTAAAAAGTTGTGCATATACTCACACATACTATACAAGATATTTGATTGCGGATTAAATGCTAAAATTTATCGATTCACATTCAGGAGAAGTGATGACTACCACACATCAGTAAGAGTTTAATTAAAATGTGAAAATGTGAACAGGTGTTGCGATTTATGATCAGTGTTGTAGAATGTGTAATTTCACAATGCGCAAGCTCACATGCACAAGCTCACAATGCGCTCACTTTGACGAGCACTCTTTCACGATGTCAGAGAAGTTAATCGAATGGATTGATATTTTTTGTATACACTATAACATAATGCGAATTCTTTATGTCGTGGATATTAAAAGTTACGAATATTTTCCGAACGAAATCTACTTAAAACTCCAAGAAAGGGTCACCCGCGTTCTCGAAGACGTTTCGGCAACACGCCGGGCCGCGTTTCCCCCAATGCCGTACCCGAAACCGAAACACGCGCAGGGCTCAGGGGCAGGGGTGCCGTAGTTCCTCATCCATGTTGTTTCTGACCGCCCTTTTACTACTAATGATTGATCAATCCTCAATCAATCATTAATTTTAAAAATGTAATGTCTGAAGTTATTTCTTCAGTGAATGTCAACGTAGCCGAAATGTGTATTCGAGGTAGGGTGCCCTGGAGATCATGCACACTAAAGTATATACAAGGTGCATGGTTTATTACGCGCACCACGAAGTGCATTTGGCTCTGGAAATCATAGCATTTTCCTTTGTAAATTCAATCATTACGGGCGTTTTGATGAGGGTGCCAACGTGTGAGTCCAAGCGTATTGTTTCAACAATAATTCACTAGAAATTGCTAGAAACTAGCCGTTTATGGTTACTGGAGATTACGTTCTTTGGTTATACAGCTGTGATCCGACGCTGTTTCGTCTCTGAATTACGACACGGCAGCGTGAAACCAGCCTAAAAGAAAGACGAAGCTCGCGATGCATGTGTTGCATGATGGATTATTCGCCATACTCTGAAACTGAGACCATCAAGTTTTTGGTAATGGTTGTGGGCTCTGTTGTCTTGACGCTCTTCCTTATTCTAGGCTTTATCTACCTGGGTATCGGTGAGTAGAACATCGCTTCTCAAGCAGCAAGATTAGTAATAGGTCTTCCTCTTCCAGTCGATATCGCGGGTGACACAACGATGAGAAAGACGTCCACAACACCATGGGTCATAATATGATGAAGCCTTGGGACACCCACTGTTCTACCACAACGAAACTATCGCAGACCGGAGCATAATTCTGTTCTTCTCCTGCGAGACGAAACGTTCCGATTTTCAAACATTTCTTTATGAATTGACTATGAATGGAAGTGGCTTGGCCAGACCATTTGTGCATTCTGACCTAGCAGCGTCTGTTGCCACGGGCTTTCTGCGAAGTTCCGAGATGCGACGGTAGCTGTGATGCGTTTTCTATTTTTAAGCAACAAGGTGTTTGAATATAGTTTCCGATTTTTGACAAGATTCAAGTTTCAAGATTTCTTTTATTTGTGTCAGGTAGAAGATACAAAATTCGATTGGACCTTGAGGGCGAGCCCTGTGATACGGTCCTGTCACACCAAGAACACAATCCTGTACACGTACGACAGCTCCGTTGACGTAACAGACACTTATGATACAAGCATCGCTGAAGGGGATAGTGAAAGGAACATTACTGGAAACAGAGCTTCACCGCATAACATGCCCAACGCCAACCACTGCGCAGAATCATATCGTTATCGCTGGAGATGGAAGTCGTGGATATCAGGGGAGAGAAGGACGTCATTCGAGACCATGGTTGGCTAAGAGCTTGCTGTGCAGTGAAGCTCTGTTTAAAGGGCGATATGTTGCCTTCATTGATAGGCCCCATTTAACGAGTAAAGAAGGGTGAACTGATTTGAAGCATCCCTATTTTAATCGTGGATTTTAATTAGATTCAAGATAGCACTCAAATAGCTGTTTTAATCGAAACAAAATCGCTGTAAAATTCTGAAGAAACCTCGGCACAGGCTGGTAGATGTTTTATTAGTAGACAGTTCAACAACAAGGGGAGCAATACTGTACGACTGTGTTGCTCTGCTCTTGAGAGGATGTCCACCGAAGGGAGATCACGTGACTCTCCAAGTATAAGGAGGAAAGTCGTCAAACACGCGGGAATGAATGTGATCCACTTGAAACATGATTTCTTCTTATTTGAAGCACATTCAATTAGGGCAGAGCCTTCACAAACGGGAAAGCGGGGAAGGACGTGCAAGTTCCATGACCGGCTTGGATGAACGTTACAAAAATCAAGTTTACGACCAGTGGGTACAATATCAAATACGTAAGCGCACTTGCTTTTAAACAAATTGTGTTTTGTTCATGCAATGCCTGGGAAAGAAAAGTTTCGTGCGTGGCCTTGTGGGTTCTACATCAGGTGTGTACTTGACGTAAACTTCCTGTCATGAATCCAGGAGATTTCTATAGTTGAGCTTACTAACAGTTTGGACGACTTCGTTGCAACATACGTAATTCTTAAAGGGACACTGAAGTATGAAAAATTCTTTTCGCGAAATGACAGATACCGTTACTTTCACACCAACACAAAAGGAACGGGATTCATACGGAGATAACGATTCACGAGATTCCATTATACAGAAATACGGATTCATGGAAATAACATTGTGTTATTTATGAACGAGGTGATCTGCAATTTATTCTCTCCTCCTTAAGAAGGTCTCAGTCTGTAACCATTGACGACACCATAGAATGAGAGCAATGTGTGTGGCGGCCCGTGTGTGATGACGAAGACGTGCCTCTGCTGCCACGCGCTACGGCTCTGGCACGGCAGTTCTACCGGCACCGTCCTAGCGTGAGGCCACGACCATCTGCCCGCTGGGACATTCCATCATCGCCGGTCAGGACTCATGTAGAGGGACACCACCTCCTCTACATTTGGTGACCCGAACAACGAACACCATGTTCGGCATAATTCGGCCAAGCACCATCCCAAATTACTGCAAGCCCACCTCCGAAGGTACGGTGCAACGTTCTATACCGAGGAACTGCTAGGCGACGACGTCAACTCAACGCGGCTCCACTCATCGCAACGCCCGGCCGCGAAACACCGTGGTTGTACTCATCTACCCAGCTCACCTCGCAATGGTCCCACACTCCACGTCACGTCGCCACACGCTTCGTGATAGTACTCCTCGGGCTTCCACCAGCGGCACCTTCCCGAGCATCACGCTCCTGTACCGGTTGCGGTACGCCGCTGTCGATCGCCCCACCCGCATCTGCTACGCTTGCGGTCCAAGAACCCTGCCCGCCTCGCCTTCCCACCAGGCTTCCATACAAGACACTGGCAGCTCGTCCAGATGCGGTCAAGAGGCTCCGGGACCAACATTCCAACGGGGACACGCACGGAGGCCACAGTGAGTTTTACTCCCGGTCTCCCCGTGCTTCACGATGGTCCTCCCCGCAGTCTCCTTGGCGACAACACTACGAGCCCAGCGCTCACGAACCGGTCGCGGTTCTGTCGCCCCTCTCTGAATTACTTCGGCATACCTCCTTCACACCGCCCCTGGAACCCGCCCGGTCAGCGCTTGCCCGCACCAACCATTCTGCTGCTACTGCGATTTCTGAACAAGTCGTCCCTGTTCCACGTGTCGCCCGTCTTCCTCCTCTTCATGTATCGACGCGGACCCCAACCGCTAGCTCTACACCGCTCCGCGTCTGAGGGGGGGAGTGATGTGGCGGCCCGTGTGTGATGACGAAGACGTGCCTCTGCTGCCACGCGCTACGGCTCTGGCACGGCAGTTCTACCGGCACCGTCCTAGCGTGAGGCCACGACCATCTGCCCGCTGGGACATTCCATCATCGCCGGTCAGGACTCATGTAGAGGGACACCACCTCCTCTGCATGTGTCCAAGACAATGCACAATGTTCTTCTGCAGTGTCTTATCATGTGGGTTGCATTACATTAGGTAGAAATGTTGCACGTCAAGTTCCTGGTCAAGCCTCCAAAGTACCCCCTGTAGCTCTGACATTTTGTTACAACAGACCCTAATGACCCAATGTTCCTATGCCACGCATTTGTTCCGGTTTTTCAATAGCAATTTATATTCGCCATCCCTTCACTCTACATTAACTACATTAGAGATTCTGTTGCCTGTTCGTGTCATGGTTTACTTTGCAAATTTTCACGAGGCTGATGTTTGTGCTCCGCAGAAAAGAAGAAGAAGCCTGTCTAAAAAGTAATTTAGTAAATCCGATTTAAATCCTGGATTTAAAAGCAGGCGCTTTTTTTATATATATAATAAACATATTCCCCCCCCCCCGATTTAAATCGAGTAAATCAGACTTTTTATTTTTTGTAAAAATCGTGTTCTGTTTTTATAACCGGGAGTGTAAGGACGAAGGAAAGTAAAAATTACCTGCATCTTTTGCCATTGTGCGAAACGCGTTTACATGTGGGGTAGTCTCTTTGAAATGCTATGAAATTTTTAAAGCGTTTTAATGTTCTACAAAGTAATATTTTTAAGTATGTTACATAATTTGAGAGTATCGCAAACAGCGGTTTCGCAAAGACGTGGTAGCGCTGCTTGACAGGTCACGTGACACCATAAAGTCACGAACGGAATAACATGATGGTAGCCCTATATGCATACTATAAGCTACGAAGGAAGACGAAGTGTCCATAGCTGTGTCGACACACAGAAGAGGCTGAAGCGGCGACTGTTGGCTGGCAAATCGTGAGTGGCGGCGTGGACAGAAGCTCCGAGAAAAGCAGGGAACTGGCCGGAACGGGGGTTCTGGAACGAGACGACAGGACTGGAAGGGTCGACGCTGACTGGTAGTTTGGCTGTGACTGAGGACTTAATAAACCTACGTTATTCTTTGGCTACAGGAGTCCGTCCACTGCTTCAATCTTCTCTCGTTTTACTTCCCCTTTTACTCACGTCACCTGGCGAAGGGATTCAGTTGGGTAACTTGAAATAAATTCGGTTCAATTCAATTGGACTACTAGGAACGAACTCAAAGGAGCACTGAAGTGGTCCAGCCATAAGTTTGTGTTTTTAGCTGCAACGTGTTCTGTAAGAAATTTAATGAGCTCCCGCGAAACAAGGACATATGCGCGGGAGGTCATGCGCGAGGCCTCTGTTCCGTACGCCTTTGAAGAACGCTACAGTTTTGGAAAATGCGTGTAAGAGAACGAAGGAACGTAGAGGGTACGCGTGACGTCACCTATTCTTCTGGAGGGAACTATCATATGACTCGTGACGTAGACCGGCGCGAGATCGAACCGTATCGCCACCTTGCGGCTGCTCAATGAACTGTCCTTATTGTGGATGCGCGGCAGCAGCAGTGCTTTCACTGTGGTTGTCGGGCTCGAAAACATGCGTGGAAGGTAGTGTTTTTGGGCGCATCGGGATTTTCAAATCGTTTCAAAATGAGTGAAAATGACTTACTGGAGGACATTTTGAACTTGTCAAATTCCCTGCACCAGGCTCCTTAGCAAGGAAGAAAACTACACAACGTGCATTTCTTCCAGTATGCAGATTCCACTCTTTATCAAATTTGTCACTGCGGTTCTGTGTGTCTAGCAAAATTTACTGAGAGGTAAAGTTAGTGTTGTAATATAACAATTTTATCACAAGTAGAACCATGTCACAGCTATTTATAGAATGGTCCCTGTGTAAGCACTTGGATCTCATTTCAATATGCTCAGTTATGATGTTATCCGCGCGCTGGACGCAACTTGTATCGAATGTATGAATATATCGAAGGCATGAAACGGATGTCTTGAAATGTGTGAATTCAAAGCTTTCCATCTGTTTCATTAGGCAGTATGACAGGATTGATCTTTGGCTTTCACATATGTGACCATTTGAACACACGCATTCAAGGTAAAATGGTATCACTGTCCCCGAACGTTCCTTGTAGTATTTGTAGACAAATTTAATACCAGACCAGAATATACCTACCGCTTAACTATACAGAGCAGCCGCTGGAACCAAAAACTTAGTTTATGATCATGTACTTAAATAAATCTACTTCCAATAATTATTATTAAAGTATAATCATTATCTGGCCAGTAGCACTTCACGCTAAGCCAATTCACCTGATAGATGTGCTCATCTCGTAATTTTAACGCCTTAGCATGAAAACCCGCTCAGGAGAGATTCCTCTTTGAGCGCCATATCAGACCTCCAACCTCTCGCACAACCTGAATAACCACCGCTGTTAGACTATGCCAGACTTAGAGCGAAGTGGGTTATTACTTACTCTACGTCATTACGTACTTATTGGGTTATTCGGCCCTTCTGTTGTGATCTTGAACGCTTGTGCTTTTAGTTTGCGCGGACCAGGAGAGACAGGGGCCTGGTACGCGAGGTTTTTTACTATTTGATTGTCTCGATGTAAGATAAAAAAGCTGGAGGGCAAGATTATGCGAATAAAATATTCGAATGCGGACAGAAAAAAACAAAGAAAAGAAAGATGGCTTGCAAAAAAGTAATGGTATGGCAGTGTTTTCCGACCGGAAAGATTTCAAACGCACATCTTTGTTTCTGCTCTTTCTCCTTTGTTGAAAATTGTCATTCGTGACGCGCTTGCTGGACGTCTAAGGTAGACCGGAGACTTTCTGTTCACAGCTTCGCGATTACAGCGTTTCGCAGTGTAGCACTTTCCGTGAACTTGTGAACTTTCACACTTTTTTAAACAGCAAACGGGAGATTCGTGCAAAGTGTGTTTCTGTTTAAATCTGTGTGCGCTAGAGCCGCGCGTGTAATGTAGTGTTGTCACGAACGGGCTTTGCCTTCCAGATCCCCTGTCGATTGCCACATCCTGTTAAAGATAGGGATAATTTTGTGAACCAAAAACGCCTTTTCATCGGCCTTTTGCGCAGTGTCACAAGTGTCACGTATTTGGCTAGTGCCAATGTATTATTTTTTGGTTATTTGATGTGGTGCACAATTCCTCAGAATAATCTGGTCGTTAATGAGTAGCGTAAAATTTGAACTGAATCGGTGCCTCATAGAAGGGACGAACTCTTGTCTGCCTGCAACTTGACAGAAAGACAGCACGCATCATGGCATTCGTGTAAAAATATATTTGAGGATCGTGAATAGCATCAGCCACTGCAGAGTTATTCGATGCAGACTAACTTCCCAGTGTGGGTAACAGGTGTCCAGTTGTCATCATCTTTCTTTTATACAAATACACATAGATTGAGAAGTTACCCGTCAAAAAGAACTCGTTACAAGTTAAGTTACCGAGTGAAAAATGTAACTAAGTTAGTAACGAAGTTCTTCAGCCTGAAATGTAACTCGCAGTTACTGAGTTACTTAAAAAAGAACGAGTTACTTCCAAGTTACTTTCGACACGAATTAGCATTACGCACGTGTAGCGCGCGTGAGCAGTTGAGTTAGACCTTGAGTTACCTGCGGAGGGATGCGACACGCTTAGATCGTCTTCGTCCAACATTGTACCGTCATCCGTCATTGGAACGTCATACACAAAACGTCATACCTGAAAAAGGAACGAGTTTCTCTGAAAGTTACCACGGCGCAGAAGTACCGAGTTAAGTTACAAGTTACCAAAAAAAGGAACTTAGTTACAGTAGCGAGTTACTTGTAACGAGTTACCTCGAACTCTGCAAATACAAGCAGGACTACAGTTGTGTAAGGTGCACGTTTGATAACCATCGCCCCCTTCAGCACTGCAGTGTCGGTCGGTCCTCAAGAAGCTGCATATCCCATACGTGTACGACGCTGTCATCAGTGATAACGTTATCTTATGTGTGTATAGTAGTTTCGTTCCCGACTCCAGCTGGAATTTGTATACATTGTACAGTGTGATGTCTAAGTTTATAAACAAGGGTAAGGTGGGGCAAGATGAGACACAGGGCAAGACGAGACATTTTTTGCTCGACGTCGCCTGGTTTGGTTTTAAGACAAAATAAAATGGAGATTTCGGCTTCACTAGTGTGAGGCCCGCAACTCCACATCACTTGCACCAGTTGCCTGCCTCAGTGACGCGTTGCTCCATGGGCTTCAAACTTGACTCATAGGTAGCTCTGCATGTCGGCTTTATTGCACATGAGAATTGTTCTCATAGATGTAGGCGTTGAAGAGAAAAAAATCGGTGACTTCTGCCTGGAATGCAAAGTCCCGCGACAAAGGCGCGATTTTCTGCAGTCCTTTTTCTTGTCATCTGTGCAGCAGCGTTTCGCAGGCTTATTCTGTCAATGCAAGTCCACATACTATTTCTTTATTCATTCATCTATAGATATATGCAAAATATGGGCACTCTTGGATATTCGGTGTTGAACAGAAAAATTAATGCATCCGATGATATGCACGGGGCAAGACGCGACAATTTAATGTAATTTAAATTTAATGCAATTTAAATGTAATCTAATATAGAAACGCATAAGGCAACTTTTAGATGGTTTTATACTTGTTCCTTAGAGATTTGTTTTTTGCATATTGCCTAGGATTTTCCAGCAAATTTTCCTGTTTCCTAGGATATTCCCAGCAAAGCAGAAGCGCGCGCAAATGCGAGCGACCAGCGACACATCAGACTGGCGGTACCTTGTTTGCAAAGGGCGGTGGAGCAAAGTAGGACCGGGTTCTGTGTGGTTTTATTGCACATCGTGTGGGCGGTGGCTCAAGGGGGTTGTGTGGGGGCCCACGGGCTTTCCTTTGTTACTTGGATTGCAAAAACTAATTTGCATAGTTCAATACCATGGCGTGCCTCACCTTGCCTCGGGGGTTGCGGTAAGATGAGAGTATCCGTGTTTTTGAATTTCTTGTTCTGTGTTTATTTTAGAACGGCTACGTCCGTTCTGTACTTATAGGTCGGAAGCTCTAGACCCCTGAGAATGTGCCTATGGCTATATTTTTTAAATGAAAAATAAAAATTTCATGTTCAATTGCAAATTTCTGTCTCATCTTGCCCCACCTTACCCTGCATTGGAGATCATACAGCACTATAACACTTCGCTTTATTTCTGCATGACTAGCTGAAGACATGTTATAGTGATACTCGGTTAGTTTTCATAGAACACGTAGCTGTGAACCTTATATAACACTGTGGCGGCCCGTGGGCGACGATGAAGACGTGCCTCTGCTGGCGCGCGCCACAGCGCCTGCCAGCCAGTTCTGTACCTGCACCGTCCTAGCGAAAGGCCACGGCCAACTGCCCGCTGGGACATTCCAACATCGCCGGTCGGGACTCGTGTGGAGGATAACCATCGTCCACTACATTTGGTGACCCGAACAACGAACACCATGTTCGGCGTAATTCGGCCCAGTACCATCCCAAATTTCTGCAAGACCACATTCGAAGCAATCGCTGAAGATCTGGTGCAACGTTCTACAGAGGAACCGCTAGGCGGCGACGTCAATTCACCGCGGCTCACTCGACGAACTTCATCGCAACACCCGGCGGCTCAACACCATGATTCTATCCAGCTCACGCATTTATCCAGCTCACGTCGCCATGGTCTCGCACTCTGCGTCACGTCACCACACGCTTCGTGATGGCACGCCTCGGGCTTCCAACAGCGGCACCTTCCTGAGCATCACGCCCCTGTACCGGTCGCGGTACGCCGCTGTCGACCGCACCTCCTGCATCTCCTACGCTAGTAGTCCAAGAACCCTGCCCGCCTCGCCTTCGCACCAGGCTTCCATAGAAGATACTGGCAGCTCATCCAGATGCGGTCAAGAGGCCCCGGGACCAACGTTCCACCGGGGACACGCACGGAGGCCACAGCGAGTTTTACTCCCGGAGTCCCCGTGCTTCACGATGGTCCTCCCCGCAGTCTCCTTTGCGACAACACTACGAGCCCAGCGCTCACGAACCGGTTGCGGTTCTGTCGCCCCTCTCTGAATCACTTCGGCCTACCTGCCTTCACTCCGTCCCTGGAATCCGCCCGGTCGGCGCTTGCCCACACCAACCATTCTGCTGCTACAGTGGAATAGGGACGGCTGGGCTTGGCGTCTTGTTTAGAAAGCCTAAACAAGACGCCAAGCCCAGCCGTCCCTATTCCACGTGTCTCCCTTCTTTCTCCTCTTCACGTATCGACGCGGACCTCAACCGCTAGCTCTACGCCGCTCCGCGTCTGAGGGGGGGGGGGGGGAGTGATGTGGCGGCCCGTGGGCGACGATGAAGACGTGCCTCTGCTGGCGCGCGCCACAGCGCCTGCCAGCCAGTTCTACCTGCACCGTCCTAGCGTGAGGCCACGACCATCTGCCCGCTGGGACATTCCAACATCGCCGGTCAGGACTCATGTAGAGGAATACCATCGTCCTCTACATCACTGATACTGAACTTAGTGTCGTATCACGAGCCAGAGGAAGGTTCCAAGTGAAAGAATATCTTTATTGGGTGCGCTCTGCTTTTTGTACAGGTGTGGCGCTGCGGGAGCTGCTGGTATCGGCACGTGTCATCGAATCCCCCAGTCACGCTACTCGAGAACATGGCCACCAAGTAGTACCTTAATTCTTGTCGAAGTCCGCTTCTGCGATGTGCTCCGAACATGCTTCATATTGCACCCAGTTTTCTGGCGCTTGCTTTCCGTATCGCAGCTTGATTATCACAACATTACGAGGCTTTTCGTCATTCGGCTTGTTGAAGTTCATTCCACCCGTAGCCTGCTGATGACTTACAGCTAAAATAGCGTAATACCGCATAATAGCGACCAACGAGGGCCACTACCGCGTCTCGCTGTTACCACACTCCCGGCGGATCACGTGACTTGAGTGCGCCCCCTGTTGGTCGCGCTCGCCGGAGCAGAGAAGAAAGAAGGAATGCACGGGAAGTTTTGCCATAGCCTCCTATATATGTATGTATATGTATATAGGAGGCTATGGTTTTGCCGTCGCCACTTAAGGGGATCGTGCCGTTCGTCCGAGGCTGCTTTTTCGAGGCGTTTCTGGACATTGAATTGTGCACGAAAAATATACCGCAGAGTGAAAATATTTTACATGGTGGCTCCTGATGGATAGCTTGATGGATGAGACAGGGTTTCGAACCATGTTAAATGTCACCTCGTTGCTCCTTTAACATGGCTCGAAACCCTGCTTTATTCATCATGCAGTCTAACCATGCACAATATTTATATGCGTATTTTTACTGCACAATTCAATTTACAAAAACGCCCAGAAAAAGCAGCCATGGGCGGTGCGTCGTAGCCTTGAAGGCCCGGGCTGGTCACCTGGTGTGACGTAATCAGGTCTGTGTAATCTCGCATCACCGTAGAGAGCAGCGGGGGGGGGGGGGGGGGGGAGTCCACTGACATGGCGTGGCACTGCTTGTGGCAGACAGCCTCGCCGCGGAGTCACGTCAGTATCATTCAGTCACTAACCCCGTTTACATGTATACGACAGAAGCATATCGAATCCACCCATGTAAGCTGTCTGACTAGCTGTAAAAGCGCATCGTATGTAATCCGCTAAACAGACGTGTATCGAAACAGTACACGCGAAAGAAGGATGCTCATCCAGTAAAGGAAAGGCGAACGCGTTCGCTGCGGCTTATCTGCAGTCATCATCAGCTCTCCAGAACAATACCCCACTCTCCCAAAACAAGAGCTGCTAAAAAGGCTAAAAGGTACCCGAAAAATCAGCAGATACGGAACGTCATTGTTCTGAGGCTGGAACATACATACAGACAAACACAACACAAAATGTTAAGTTCATCATGTAAGTATGGCAGTCATCGGAAAGGGCAGACAGCGGCTATCTGGCTTTTTCGATGACTGTCATACTTCAATCAGCAGATACGGGTGTCACGCACCCCTGCGGAGTTTCAACAGCCCCCTGAGATGAGAATCGTCCGCAAATCCCTGCCTTGAACCTAGCCTAAGCTAACAAGCATCACTTGTGATATCAGAGAGACTCGCGTCGTCAGAAACCTCACAAGGTAGCATTCACAGTAAGTCCCTTTTTAAAATTAAATGCGTTCACGTGTTTGGCCTGCAACTCTAATTCGTAACTCGGATGTCACTCGCCTCTGATACCTCGTTCCTAGTGCATTTTCATTATGATTTTTGACACGGGTGTATTCAATACTAAGACATTTTTCGAGGTCCCGTTGCGTTCACTCAGTGCCTCCTGCATATTTTTGTTGCCCTCATATTCTTGTCTGCCTGCTGGGCAGTGCTTCTCTCCACAGAAGAAGGGAACACCCATCTAATCGCTGACACCATAATTTGAAGTTCCCAGAAAACGACTTAACGACTAAATAAATATCGATAAAATATCCACATGACAAAATATAACGCATCGATATTTTTAATCGTTATTGTAATCGATGCTTATGAATATTTTATTTCAGTATATGGATATTTAAGGATGTTCGAAATCCCGATATTATTGGTTCTCTACAACAATGACACCGAAAAAGTGGAAATTCCTTCAGTAGGCTCTTAAAACATACATGTGCCTCTTTAGTCCATGGTATCCGACAAAAACAGTAAATAATGCGTACCGCAGGCGATTATATTTTTTTCTTTTTTGTCTGTCATTGACTACTGTACGCGGTGTATTCCGCCGTATAATGAAGTCACCAAAGTACCCCCCGACGAAACTATGTGCTCTTCGTATTCACGCAAATAACCAAAGCGAAGGTGACGTTATTTTCTCCCGCGCTACATGTTGTCGCATCACCGTTTTTCCTTATGGATAAGTTTGCCCTCGGCGGGCGTCCTCACGAAGTTGCCGACAGTTTGTCTCTGATAGAATGACAGGCCGCCGGTATAACCGCGGGATACTTTGGCTCGACGATTTCCTGCCGTCATTACGAGCTCGGTGGAGAGGGGCGCTAATGGGATAACGCCCTATCGTCCCCGCCTAAGAAAACTTGATTAATGAGAGCTTCCTCGTAGAGAGTTTTTAACTTGTTGTGGCGTCATTCATCCCGCCTTGCCAATTGGGTACGAACATATTTTCACTTTAATCGCCGGCTCCAAAATCGCACAGCCCCGAGGTTGGTCGGCTGTTCTCTCTTATCCGCCTTCCTGCATTTCAGACGCATATTGCTGAGTATTTTCCTGATCTGTTCTAGCTCAGACTACACGTGTAACAGTGTCCATATTTCACGTGATGTTTCTATACCGTTGTTTGATCCTGGTCACTTTGGTATTTAAACGACCACTTTCAACCTCCTTGTGCAAAGACACGGGACGTCCAGATGAACCTCCGGGCTTTTTGTTTACGAATTAAAGCCCTATTAATGAGCAGTAACACGTTGCACTGCTGCACGTACAATGCTCGTAGAATGTTGTTGACGAATCTAGGATAAAAAGTTTTGAACTAAATATCTTTCGCGTGTGCTTACAACCCCCCTCTGGCAACAGTGACTGGCACTGTTGCCAAAGACTTTGACCCCACCTTGACACCGCATCCGTCAACAGAAATTTTTTTAAGTTTTCTCTTTTTTTGTGTGTGTGGTTTATTAAATAAAAAAAGGAACAGGTCTTTCGACTAAAACAGTGAGAAAAAACCCCGCCGGGTTGTTGTCAGGACTTCTAATATTAAAATTAGATCAATCAATAAAAAAGATCCACTTTAAATTGACTACGTAAGTTGTTTCACCGCGTGTTTTCGCGCGTGTTGGTTTGAGAGTAGCATGACTACTATGTTCCGCTCGCTCTGCCTTGTATACTGCATTATGAATTTATAATCATGCTGGTCCCTGGTCCTGGTCCCTGGAGTAATTTCGCACGAGAAGCCTTATAGTCACCGCCATTGGAACATTGATTACTTGTTTCGGTCGTTGGAATGAGGCCCCGCAGCTCAATAAAAGGCTACCATTCAGATGTGGTAACGCATCAAATTAGCGGTACTTCTCGGCCGTTTTAGCGCAGTAAGCGAAACATTTGTGGTTACGCGTCTGGCCAGAAGGAGTGCTTGGACGACCAACGAAGAGAGGAAAATGGCGAGTGTGGGTGACCTCGTTTGGGAAGTGACGCGTTTTTCCACTTGTGCTGCCCACGCGATCCAGCCAGCTGTCCTCGCTGCCCACGCGCCGTAAAAGCATGAATGGCGAGGTCACGCAGGCGTCGCCCCGTCGCTGTGGAAGCCTGCCCATTCAAGCTCTTTCTTGTAGTAGTACACGGGGTACACCTTGTCGTCTCCGTTACAAGGCCTCTCTGTTCATTGATAAAAGTATCCTCATCCAACAGGTTATCTTCAGTCGCCAATTGAATTCAAATGAGTGAGTGCGGAATACACTTGGATGATTACAACGATTTCCTTTCCAAGTACAACGATCGCCCAGGTGACTTTGATAAAACCATTAGTGGATTCTAAACGCATTCAAAATGAACACGAAAGCATTTGTGCCCTTTCACTCACTTACAGTACGCCTGCCATATTGAATCTGCCATAGGTGAGCACGCAAACCCATTACAGAAGTTGGCAACATGGATGAGGTATCAGGATATCCCAGCCATGTACAGGCACCATTCTGGCTTGAACGCCCCATATAGCCGTTCATTACGTAAGGAATATTTTTATGACCACCGCATAAGAATCTTTACTAAAATTCCTCAAAGGGTTCCGAGACATTTCATCTAACGGCGTTTCCCCTTGTCTACCGATAAAAATTACACTACTTACCTGCCGTCAGCCACCTGAATCATCTTACTTCCGTTCGTGCATCTGGTGGCTGCATACTTGCTGAGTGTATTGCAGTAATCTTACTAAAAGGTCCATAGTTTGTCAGCGAATGTAATTTCGAGATCATATTTGGCCATCCGTTTTTATGGGTACTGCATGTGTAAATCAAGTAGGACTTGATGGTACCAAGTGCAATATGCAGCTTTTTTTTTAAATTTCGCTACAATTTACAACGCACCACAGCAATGGTTGTCCCTCTGCGTGTGTTGTGGTGGAGTTCTGTTTTAAGAGCCGGCATATGTCAGTCATATGTCGTCACATTGCCTTAGAAGTCGACCCAGGACGCATATTCCCCCCTGGACGATAGTCGTGACGTTGCCCACATGTGTGAGGCCGACATAGGCGAGCTCTTTCACCGCCACCACCACCTGTTTTAAGAGTGTGGGGTATCCATGAGCTACGCAACAAGTACATTACTGGTGACTATCCGCGTTCCCAAGATTTTTTCAAGGGCAGGGGGCAGCAGACTAGACAACAATGGCGATAATGGGAAACTCTAATATGCAGGGGATCTGGTGAACAAGATTTAGATTATTATGACGACGTCTGTGTATAAATCATGACGACCTGTAAGTGTAGAGCCCGCAATTTCCACGGGTATCTAGAAGCTCCAGGGGGCTCCCCTTTGGGGAGTTTCATCGCCTGGGGCGATACTCTACCCCATTGCTGGTGGTGACGCGGGGAATGAAATAATCAGCTCCTTAATCCCGTTGCTGTCCCAAGTTGAAGCAGCTACGACATGAAGCTCGCCATAAATGGTGCAACACAGATATCATATGATGATGACGATGATGATTGGAAGGAAAAAATGGGGACTGTAGCCCTCATCACGAGGGCAATCTACCCCAGATCACCTAAGGAAAGGAATGCCAGACAGATCCACCCACACCCACTGGAGATGTCGCGAAGGGGCGGCGAACGCCACAGACAGGGTCATAGCCCGTCTAACAGCTTGGTGTCCCTTAAGAACTGTGTAACGGCTCGCAAAGCTGGCAGTTGAGTGCTTGTTAGCCATGGTCCCAGCACCTTCTGCACTCCGAAGGGTCGATTGTCAACCCGGCCTTTCTTTTCTTTTTCTTTCCTTTTCTTCTTCGTTTGCCCCTTCCCCCTTTTTTTTCGGAATAGCAAGCCGGCTCTTTGCCTGGCTAACCTTTCCTTTCTTTTTTTCTTAATAAACATATCCCCCCCCCCGGCCTAACGCGGCTACAAGTCTGTCACGACACTCAGAGTACCTTGGGCACATAACTATAATATGTTCGACGTCTTCGATTGAGCCACAGAGTCGACAATTACGAGAGTCCGCCTTCCCAAGCCTGTACAGGAGTCTTGCACTGTATGGTACATTGAGCCGGAGCCTGTGAAACAATGACGTAAGCTGCCGTGGCATGGATGTTGGGAGGATCAGGGCTAGTTCGGGGTCAACCCGGTGCAGAAGGGAAGATCCAGCCTCGCCACAAAACCATTGATATTTTGACAGCTTACGGCTCAGAGACTTTAAGGCACTCTTAGCGTCCACCTTCGTGAAGTAAACACTGCGGTATGTACTATTTCCATGTGCTTTCCCGGCGTTGTGATCGGCCGCATCATGTCCGGTGATCCCACAGTGGCCAGGTATCCACCGGAAAATCACGTCATGACCAGCGGTCACTGCTTTTTGGTGCCCTACTAGTATGTGATTCAGTACAGGAGCTGAAAGGTGGTGTGTACCCGGTGTCATAAGGGTCTGTAAAGCGGCTTTAGAATCAATGAAAATAACCCATTTTCCCTGGAAAGGCGCGCACGATATATGCTCTATGGCTAGAAGAAGAGCGCGTAGCTCTGCTGCTGTCGATGAAGTACGATCTCTCTCGGTCTCTCTCTGCTCGAAGCAGAAGCACGTTTGTTCGGACCCAGCTGTTCGGACACAACCGGAAAGGAGTGAAGGAAGGACGGAGGAGTACCCTGTGGGTGCTGAAGCTCTCGTTTGGTCTGCTGCCCCTGCCACGGCCGCCTATAGGCGTGAGGTAAGGTGGATTGGCCAGCGCATACCAAGGAGGGGGGATGCCTCCTCCCATTAGCGACCCTGACCATTACTGGTCATCATCTGTCGATATCACGTCATATCCTCTTGATCGCTTCATTGATAATGGGCTACCATCTCTCCCGGTAATAATAAAACCTACAAATGGCACGTCCATTCGCTCCAAGAACCCAAAGGTCCTTATTCGCTGTTTAGAACAGGTTACCCCTGAATTCCGCGTCATCTCCGAGGTACGTCAATATGGAAGGGACGGCATCGTCTGTAGGTCCCGCAACTTGACAGTTGTCCAGACCTTGCTGACGACACGCTCCTTCGGTGGCCTGCCCGTCGAAGCTTTCGTCCCGCATCATCTTGCCTGTGTTAACGGGGTGGTGCGTGGCGTTGACGTTTCACTGCCTGCGTGTGAACTTCTCGAGCTATTCGATTCCGTTGGTGCTCTGAAAGCCTTCCGCTGTAGCAGGTTGGACAATGATAAACGCGTCCCCACCGAGTCGGTAATCGTCACGTTCGCCGGTCATACTTGCCCTTCTGAGGTGAAGTCGTGGCCTCTCATTTTCCGTGTTGATCCATTCCATCGCAGGGTCGTACAGTGCAGACACTGTTTCCGCTTCGGGCATGTGGCCAAGACACGCTTCTAGCCAACCATCACCCACACCGTGGCTAACCTTTCCCTTTCCTTCTTACTTTACATTAAACATATCCCCCCCCCCCCAACCATCACCCCGAATGACAACGTTCTCGCCCCTGATTTGTTGAAAACGGGAGGAGGAGCCTATTTTGTGCCGTGCATAATGGCACAAAATAGGCTCCTCCTCCTGTTTTCAACAAGTCTAGGGCGAGAACGTTGTCATTCGCGGTGATGGTTGGCTAGGAGCGTGCTATGTGATGAAGTTCATTTTTAAGAGTGTAGAGCAAACAATCAGAGCAGCACAGGCACAACATAGCACGAGAACGCCCGGCCAGAGGGTGGACGCTAGGCAGGAATCTTGCAGGAAGCGAAGCAGGGCTGTGGTGATGGCCCACTGGGTTGGCCAAGGGACAGGACCAAGGAGGATGGCCATGGACATTGCGCTATGCACCCAAGCTGCATTAGGCGGCGACGAAGGGTTTGCCGATGGGGGAGGTGCTGCTGGCGGTGCAGGAGATGGTGACGAATATCAGCCACCACACCACAGCTGGAAGTCCAGGGAAGGGAAACGGATGTACGAGGGGCGTTCAAGTCAAACCGGGACTTTTAATTTTTCGCAAAAGTAAAATGAAGCTACAGGCGAGAAATTAGTTTTATTTTTCAACGTAATCTCCAGCTGCACTAATGCACTTGTCCCAGCGTTTCACGAGGGCTTGGATGCCAGCAGCCAGACGCCAGCGTCCCATTTCCCCTATTCCAATTTCGCCTAATCCATTGTTATGGGATTAAAAACGTGGGATGAGTGAGTGGCTTTAGGCTATATGGGACTGCCATCAAGTGAGTGTTATTTACTCGTCCCGCGCAGTTAGTGATTGACGTCTGCAAGAAATGAATTCGCTCGTCTTGTATGGCCGTTATTTTTCATTTTTGAGAGTTTATAGCAGTATACAGGGTTTAGAAGTGTGCCTTCCTTCTTGTTGTTGTTCGCTTTTCGACATACACAACCATTTCAATGCACACCGGCAGGTAATGTTTGCGTAGGCACTTTTCTGAAGCAACTAGAACCAGCGTATTTTCCATCCCAGGAGTTGTCAGGTACAGTGCTGTTTGTGAAAAGTTGCAGAAACCGAAAACGAGGAATCGACTGCCCCCGTGACAATTCGTCCTCGATGCCGTGGACGGCTGCTTTAGAACAATATGCCGCCCATAGAAATACGTCTGGCAATGCAGAAAGAATAAGCTCGTTCTGAAAAAAAAAATAAAGAAGAAGAAGAACGAAAACGTCGTTGTACGGTCTCGAAACGACGGCTCATGCAGTATTTATGTTATTTTTTCAGCTATTGCCATTGTAGCAGGGAATGTATTATGCAATGGGGTATATCCGACACGCGTTTTCTGTGTCATGTGAAAGAAAACGTGAGGCTGGCTTGACAAAATTTCGGGATTCAATTCAGAAAATTCAATTTCTCGCGAATTAAAACGGATGAAAGTACTCTGATTTGCAAGTACTCTGATTTGCAAGAGCTTTTGCAGGCAAGAGCTCCAGAGATCAATCGGGTTGACCTCATGATTATCACACAAGTTGCCTCTTTAATACGATTTTTAGCACGTTAGGCAAGATGCCCTCTGTATGTGCCTTAGTGTTCCTGTTTGTTTTGCTGATTTCGTGAATACATGCTAAAAATGCATATGCGGAGGCACATAGCTGAAAAGGCAGCTGGCCAGTACAATGAGGCAGAAAAATGTCTCAGATATTGTTGGCTGTGTGCCAAGGAACCGCCCTCTTTCTTCACGTGACGCGTGTCAGTAGGCGAAACATTACTGCCTGCCGCGTACATTAGGCGAGATGGGATTCCGTGCAGTTCGGAGTGAGTGAACATGCTAAGGGATGGGTGGATAATCCGGTAAAGACGGGGGGGGGCATATATTTATCAAAAAGCAAACCGGAGAAAGGTAAGGAAATAGGAATAGGCGAAATGGAAAAACACGGCTGCCCGAAAACTATTAGCAGAATTTGCCATTAGTTCGCCTGTTGAAATGTGGCAGACGTCGAAAAAGCTGGACAGCTGCAGAAGTCGAGCCCGCACTACTTGATTGCCGATCAACTGCTCTAACCTGCGTTGTGTTGTCAGTTCGTTCGTTACAGCAGACTTGTACGTGTCTTGAAGGTCGTGCTGAGAAGATACTGTATTTTGAACACTTCTGTTAGTCTTTTAGTATCTTACTCAGTTCTTTTACCGAGAGATATTTGTACTCTATCTGGAATACTTTTGAGTATTTTCGGCTCGATACTATTATTACTTTTCGTTTGTCTTCATACCACGTTCATGGTTCTCCTGTTCGATACATCATGGGGAAGGAGGACGACTCTTTGACGAAATCAATTGCTCTTTAAAGACCGAGAGGAAGGCTGACCGATTAACTGGGGAATGCAGCTTCTCTACAACAACAACAGTAATCACTTCCGTTACCAAGGCTTGAGTATCTTAAATACAGCTTAAACACTTTTCGAATTGCTTCAATTTCCAAGTATTTGTGCATTGTTGCACGTTGTTGTACGTTGTTTTGTTTTTCAGCATTCGGTATCGTATTTCAAATACACTTGAAAAGAGAGCCTCAGAACGGTTACTTTCCATCACGTTTATTTCCCCGCAGATTAGGATTATGTTGGATATGGATTATGGATCTGATTTGCTGGTAGAAATTCAACGTCGCTGCAGGTAGCAGCTAACATGCGGCTGTACCCAGCGATGCGTGAGCTGGTAGTATGGGTAAACCCGATTACCTGCATCCCATAGCCTAACTCTTTGCAACCCCCAACTTACTCATTTATTGCATTTTCCCCAGGTTTCGTCGAAAATGGGAAAAGAAAAAAAAATTTTTTTGTCACCGGTGCGCCTGTGGCTTTCACTTAAATAGCTGACAAAGTCGATGTATTCGTGTAAATGCCGCTATAGTCACATTTTAGCTCAACTCTACCGGCTCCGGTGGCGCAGCGGTAACGCGTGCGCTTGGAGACTGGGAGGTCCGCGGTTCGAATCCGCGGGCCGGCTCTGCCGTCTGGGGTTTTTCCTGGGTTTCCCTCAGATGTGTAATAGGCGTATGCCGGCACAGTTCCCCTGAAGTCGGCCCATGGACGCAGCTATCCTCCCCCCGAGCGGATTCCGCTCGGTCTTCCACTTCACCCTTTCCTCTCCTCCTTTCCACCACCTTTCCCTTCCCGAGAAACATGCCGCCTAATCAGGCAGGCAGACCTCTCGGGTTCCTCCCAACGACACTCCTCCTCCTCCTCCTCCTCCTCCTAGCTCAACTCTATCCGGCAACATGCGAGCCGAACAACGTACAAGTCTGAACTTATCGGTACAGCATGAAGTAACTCGAAGCGCAGAGCATCGATAGAGCATCTGCCCCTGTCTCAGTAGATTCAAATTTACTTGCACTGGCTGCTGTCATGTGAGACTCTAAGAAAAGAACTTCACTGCCCACTGAACTAGCCGTCATTCCGAATGATATCGTTCTCTTTTCTGATTTGTTTCGCTGTTTTGTGACATGAGAGACGAAATTAAGCGTCACTGCAGGTTGCGGGAAAAATGCGGGTGTACCCACACTGAGTCCGCGGGTAATGAGGGTACACCTGCACTCTTAAAAATTAACTTCACCACATAGCACGCTCCTAGCCGACTATCACCTCGAATGATATCGTTATCAGCCCTGATTTGTTGAAAACGGGAGGCGTACGCCTTTTTTGTGACACTTATGCTGTTCATAATTGTCACAAAAAAGGGCCTCCCGTTTTCAACAAATCAGGGCAGATAACGATATCATTCGAGACGATGGCTGGCTAGCAGCGTGCTATGCGGTGAAGTTCATTTTTAAGAGTGTGCATCACGCTAAGTGGGGATGCGGTTGAGGTTCCGGGTGGCACATCTGCGAGGACGGTGCGAGGACGCATTTACTTACCCGAGCACACCTCTAAATTCAATCTAATCTGATAAGCGGTAAAATAAAAGGAATGTACGGCGCATGCTCGCATCCTATGACTGTTGACTACAATCACACGAATACAGGACGGCTAAAATACAGTGCGCATTCTCTGCGGGGCATAGAGATGAAGGCAATCATGTTGGGCCGGTAGGTTAACTGGAAGCAGCTAGATTCTTAATGGATGAGCTGTATCTGAAATCAGCGACAGACAAGCTAGATTCAGTGGGGAGGGGGTATACCGGGTGTCCCACCGAAATCCCCCGGCTGGATAATTCGTGAACAGGTGGCGCCATCGAAGAAATTTCTTTTTGATAAAGATCCTTGGGACATCGGCTATGAACTGAGTATTGAGCGGCTCATTTCCATGCGCTCACTAATTAAATAAACATCCCAACTTTTAAATTTTATTTCGCACACTTGCGGAACCTCTGTTTTACGCATCGCAAAAGAGCGAGGAGCCTGATAATGATGATAATACGGAATTTACGTCACGAGCTCCCCGATGATGATCCGCCACTGGAATAATTTTTCCAGCCTGGGTCGATATTTCAACACATCCCTCCCGAAGAACAAATTCATCGGGCGTCTCATGTCACCGAATTATCTTCGGCCGGGTCTGAACCCGCGAACACAGGATGACTAAGCGGAGGCGTTACTATGACTGCAATGCTGTAAATCTAGGCCTAACGGGTGGTCGTATAATACACATTCTAAGACATAGGTAGCAGTCTTGATAGGCCTGCGTGCCGTTTCACTCGTGTGGACGTCGTTAAGACTTTACGAGTGTACAGCCGGGATGAGATGAACATCGAAAGTAAAGCTCTTGAAATGGAACTTTTTTAACAACCACAAGACGGAACGATATCAGTCTGATTACTGCTATAGGCCGTGAGAGTGTTATCCAGTGAAGTGCACTCTTGTTGTGCTTGCATGGAACTCTGCCGACATTGATGTGGAAAGTCTGCCGGAAAATCAAGGGAAGACCTTATATAACGCAGCCGGATTCGAACATACCACTTTTGCTACCACCAACGAGCGGACGCTTTTACACAGTCGAATAACGGAACCCAAACGGAACGTGGCTGCATAACACGTTCCTATATCTAATTGTCATCTTGAATGAAATCGTTCTTTCCCATATGATTTGTTCAAAACGGAAGGCGTACGTCATTCTGTGACTCTTATGCAGTTATGCTAATTCCCACAAATAGGAGCGCGACCAGTCATTTCCACAAATCAGGAGTGGTAACTTGCGTGAAATGGTTTCCTTATGCGGTCACGTTCAGAGTTAAGAGTGGAACTACGTTGCTGCCATGCGTGGCCGCAGGCGTTATTAGCGAGCGACCTGCCTGCCGGTAATGGCGGCGCGTTGTGGTGGCAGACTTCACCCGGACCTGTCTAGCATGCGCATTGACGTATTTTGCGAGTACCACGTATACTTCGTTCGTGTTTCGTGCTTCTAGACATTTCGATAAGGAATGCATTAATCTCTAGTGCGGTGTATGTGGGGGTTTATTTTGGATTGCGATATGACGAAAGCATTTGACACAACGGCACCGCTGACATGACCGGAATGGGCCCCAAGGACTCTTGAATCAGAACTTCATCACCTAACACGCTCAAAGCCACCCATTCCGTAGAATTATACCTTGCCTTCAGGCCCTGAGAGTACTTTAAATAGATAAATACCGTTATCACTCCTGATTTACGCGTGCGGCGTACACCCACTGTTCTTAACAAATAATGAGAGATAACGATGTCATCCACTCTGAATCATGGTTTGCTGGGAGCCTGTTGTGTGGTGCTTCAAGAGATAGGGGCCCTAATAGAAACTATCTGCTCCTTCTTTCCAAACGCCCAAGTACTTAAGACCTGCATGCAACTAGATCTCTGCCGTGTATTTCCCCTAAGGGCAACCTGTAGACGGATATGACGCACAACAGACAAGCGTCAGAAGAAGGCGCGTGTCAAAACTGGACCCCGTGGCGAAGAAACAAGGCGTAGAAACAAGCCGACCGTTCGTCTTCTTCTGCCACTCTTGCGCCATAGACGCAGAATCAAACGACTGGCAGCAGCTGGGTGGCGCAATACGTGAATGCAAAAGAAACGCGTCTGCTCCTTAGGGAAATGCGCTCCTGGTGACCGTCACTTCATAGCTGTTTGAAGAAACGATTATGTTATGACATTTCAAACAATGTCATACCTGCACGCAACGCTGGAATGCGCAGCTGTATATAAACTGTGTCCGTACAACGTCACCAGGATGACAATTTGAAGTTACATTTTACGGACACATAAACTGGCATTGGAAGGCCGGCTGTATGGTGGAAACACAGCTCAGAATGGTTTTGGGAGTTGGGCCTGTTGGTACGTGGTATTAACGATATCAACCAGCACGGTTAAAAGACACGGACAAAGAATGAGGAAACAAACACGTACGTCGGAGGCGGCTCCGTGGTAATGCGAAAGTCTGGTGGGTGCTAAGCTTGAATCCTACCGTAGGTTTTACAGAAGCATGGTGGTAGAGTTTCCCCGGAAGTCCGCTAGGGACGCATACCAACCTTGCTCTCCTCTTTCTCTCACTCTCCACTCTCGATCTGCCCACGCCTGCACACTGATCTCCACAGCTGCTCTATGTTGCTAACACCGAATTAAAAAGAAGTAGCACGCGCCAATATATCTCCAAATCAGGAGCGCTGACGATAAAATCGTACACCATCGCTGGCACGTGTTTTACGTCTTTAGGCACATCTACTTCCTACATACGGTCATCCCTTCACCATAATGTCCCCCGCCCCCTTTGAGGAATAGCAAGCCAACCGTAGTCCAGCTAACCTTTCCTCTCATATCACAGTAAACATATACAGGGTGTTCCAGAAAACGTGTCATTGAATTATAACAAAAAAACTAGACCACCTACAGTCATGCGTTCAATGGCATTTGTTCTCACTGGGTTTTTGCCACCTCCTCATGTGAATGTCGTGTAACGTAAGTTTAATTATGTAAATTTTTGCGAGCTTAAGTCGGTAATTTTCCTAGTAAAGGTCACTTTTTTACCCCACCAATGTGAAGAGCTTGTCTAATTTAGTCCAATTAATGATAATTGACAGGGATATTCAGGAGCTATCCCATTGGAAAAAATAGCCGAAGATCATACTCTACGGAGGTCGCACAGAATAGCGCACGATGAATTTTTCAGCGCAATCTTTGTCAGTCCGACGAAAGGAGGTTAGAAACCCAGTCCTCCCCGACATCGCAGAAAGAGATAAAACAGGCACGGCTTATCACTTCCGACTTTCGCTGGGATAATGCTTTCCCTCTCCCAATTTTAGGAACTGTTACTTTTTCTACTATCACTCTGCGGGCTGGCTTCGGAACCTCCTTTCGTCGCACTGAGAGCGATTGCGCTCAAAAAGTCATCGCGCGCTATCGACCGGTGCTCCGAAAAGCATGATATTCGGCTATTTTTTCCGATGGCATAGCTCGTGAATATCACTGTGAATTATCATCAATCTGAGTGAATTCTGCACGCTCTTCATATTGGTGGGGTAAAAAAGGGACCTTTACTTGGCAAATTTCCGAGTTCAGTTCGCAAATATTTACATAATTGAACTTGGAGTATGTGAAATTCACAAGGTGGTGGCAAAAACCTAATAAGAACAAATGCTGTTGACCGCATGATTCTAGGTGTCGTAGTTTTTTTATTATAATTCAATGACACGTTTTCTGGGGCACCCTGTATATCCTCACGCTTCAGGCGAGCTATTTTGTAGGCTGCTCAGATCGAATTCAATTACCTTTAATTAACGCTGAACCAGATTAATTAGCGAGAACGTAAAACTTAAATATCCCAGATTAGAGGAAGAAGACCCAAGCTGAACAGATATCGCTGAATTGTGGTAAATACCAAATGGAGAATTCCACAATTAAATTTGAGTACGTCCACAGCTGCACCTTGTATTTACAACCGGCCACGCTTTCGGACGTTTTTATAGGAGTTCTATACGGCAGGGTGTGTACGAATATCGGAGGAGCAGCTTTAATTATTTCGGAGCCCATATGGAGCGGCGTGTGTGATGCCCTCCTGTCCGTCGGAGGGCGCTGTAGGGGACAGAGTGGTTTTTTCGGCGACGCCCGTTGAGGCCGACAACCTTGGAGACGCCCATGGACGGACCGATTGATTTCTTGCCGGCAGGACAACGCTGTACTAGTCTATCACTTTCAAAGAGTACTGTTGTCTATAGGGATGTTGGACGTTGCATCGTAATGAACTGTGCAGCTTCTTATTTTAACCCATACATCTTGGAGGAACAAATGGTTGACTGTTGACCTAATTCGTCGTTATATACTTATATAGTATCGAAATAATACATTAATCTGTCAATGGATGACGCGTGAGTCGTGTTCACCCAGCACGAAGGAAAACATTCACTTTCCGTGGGAGGATCCTTTTTCTGTCAAGGAATTACGTATATATTTGTTTCCTTCCCAAGAGGCACAATATATTATGCATAGGTGCACAAAAGTGGTGTGAACTAGTAGTTATTTATTTATTATTTATTATCGTGACTCTACTGCACCACGTGAGTGATGTTGTGTAGAGGAGATAATCGTTTCGAACAAGAATACATAAACAATACGGGTAATACATACACAAGCACGTTTCTTAATCTTTATGCACTCAGATAATCAGATAAATTAGCAGCAAAAGAAGCGTAAGGGCAGGAATAGATAAGGTCACGTGGGAGGCTATGCCTTTGGTTTATTCTCCTTACAAAAAAGAATTATTAAACAAAGAAGTCCGGGAATGATACGCTTTAATCTTTAAGGGGTGGGGAGCAGCTGTTTTTATTTCGTCCAAGTACTCACAACGTCCAAATATTTAATTCGTCCGAATAAAATCTGACGTACTGAACACCTGGACGAAATGAACAGGCGAGGAGAAACTTGCCCAGCGCGTCCAATACCCGTACCGTCCAATAGCCCATTTCGTCCAAATGGGGGAATTCCCAAAGGCTCTGCTCCTTTCGGCAGGCGACTGCCTGGCTGCATTCATGAAAGCACAGGCCATTTTGACACTGGGTGAATGGCAGGTGACTGTATTCATGAAAGCAAACGGATTATCGATCAAACGGGGAATCACAGGAAACACAAACCCGTTCACAGGACCGCTGACCTACAGTGACCGTCCAGTTAACGATGTGTTGTTTTCTATAACTGTTTTCTCGCTGAGTACCGCGTTTCTCAATGTCAGTGATCTTTCTTGGAAACATCTAGCGATCTGAAAGGAAACTTGCGGTCCTTTGCCTTTACGTAGACTACTTCGAGCGGCAGTGGCTTACCAACGTTCATCTCTGTAATTAGTTTGCTGATGAGGACGATCTCCGCACAAACAATCACGCCGAAGGGTGGCATAATTCGCTGCGCATGAAATTCAACAGCCAACCCCACATGACGTTTTCGAAGTTCCTCGTCGAATTTGAGTCAACCATACACAATGTAAGCACAACCAGGTAAGCAACAAATTCGCATAATCAGGGAACATCATCATGATAATTAATAGAATATAGCATATATACTTCCTCACTTGCTCTCTTTGTATTCATGCTTCTTACCGCCATTTGCAGGTACGCATTCGGCTGCTGTTGAACGGGGCTTCGCCAAGCAGGAGACGATACAAGAGGCTCGCTCTTCCTTCTCATGGGCGTACGGAAAATACAGCTCAGGGGAAATGATGCTGGGAAACGAAACACCCTTCACATACGTAACAGAGCAGTTTGCTCATGTCATCAAGGCATACCTGCAGCGCATGTCCCACTTGCTGGACCATGCTAACTAAGTTCAAAGAAAAAAAAAAAAAACTAAAAGGAGCAGGCTTAGCATTTGTTTCTCGTTTTACTCGGTGTATGATATCTTTCAGTGGGAATGTTTAAATCTTACCTTCAACTAATAAAAGAGTGATATTAAACGGTAGGAACAACTATATCACTAATATCACCGGCAACTTGACATCGCCTATTTTTTCTGCCTTCTTATCTTCAACTAATAAGTCAGTTGTTGGAATGGAAAAAAAAGAAAGAAAGAAAAATAAATAAACAGAGCAGGCTGAGCATTTGTTTTTCGTTTTATTTGGTGTATGGCATGGCATCTTTCGGTGTGAATGTTTAAATCCTACCTTCAATCGTAAACGAAGCAATTGTTCACTCGCATTCGGAGATCCCCCTCCCTTTTCGGACGAAACAAGCGTTTGGACGGTACGGTTATTTGGACGGGTTGGTCAAGTTTTCCCCCCTTTGGTTCAGTTCGTCCAATGCCCACTATGTCCAATTTTTTTCGGACGTGCTGAGTACTTGGACGTTGTGAATACTTTGACGAAATAAACATTTGGACGAATCGGGGTGCTACCGGTTGTTAGGTTTCCATGCTATGAGCAAAACCGCGACAAGGACCAATGGGATAAGAAGTACAGAATGCGGCAGGTAACTAAGGTATTAACCGAAATATAGGTCGATTTATGTTTCCAAGGATGCACCGGAACATGTCGACCGGATTGTGCCGGTGATTGGTGGACGATCACCAATCTCGAAACAATCTCCCGTTCCCCGTTCTCTTCCTCCAGTATTATTTGTGCAGCGTTGCGTTGAGTTTGAGTTTGAATGTAAAAAACAAAAAAAAAAATAAAAAAAATGTTGCTTTGAACATTCTCCTTTTCGCCAACTGCTCGATCAATTTATTATCGATATAAGTTTGCCACCGCCTTTTTTTTTTTCGAAAGCTTACTTGATTTTACAATTAGTAAGTAGGAGTCGACCTATATTACGGTTTATTTAGGAACCTTTGAGTTTTGAATACGATGTGTTCTCTGCAGTACTCACCCATCACCTCATCAATTCATACGACATATTGACCAGCATAACCTGGGCCAGCGAGTGACAAATTAATTGGCAAATTACCTCATTCATCGTCGCTTCACAAGTTAGTGACTATATGGTCGCCTCCCGCGCCGACGGGAGGTGACCCGATTTCGAATCTCAGCACCACCTGTGCCATGTGTGCGTGTTTTCCTTGGGTTTCTATCGGAAGCTTTAAGGCAAATGCGGGCACAGTTTGTTGTGAAGTTGGCCCATGATGATCCGTCACACTGGCAGGCAGATCGCTCGGTAATCACACGTCATCACGTATCGCCGCCTGATGTGTTTGTTGTTATTGTTCCTGTACAACAAAGTATATATCAGAGGAAAGAAGTCCTGACTGGAAGAAAACTCGGGTATGAAATATTTTATTGCTGCCTGTGTGTCTCACCAAGTTCGTGACCAGCGCGAAATGGCAATGAGATGGCACGCAACATGGCACATATGTATATAAATATAAAGTTGAGCTGCCGACTAGAGCAAAGTTGGCTTTTTCTTCGTTTCTTTCAAGGCGCTCACCTTGCTGGGAATGTTGTCAGTACATGAGATATATCTCTACAATGTCGGCCGTCCTCATTCATTCTACACAATCACACAAAATAAAAATAAAAACTGTCACCGGTTATCGCGATTCACGATTCAGTTTCACCGAAGAGGTTCATCACTCAATTGGAGACTTTCACCGTCAGATTCGAGTATCATCCCAACCAAGTCTGGGGGCATGGAGCCGAAATCAAAGCTTGATTCCAGCGCTTCGATGTCATCTCCCTGTCGTAAGACTTCAGTGAGAGCTGCAATGTAGTTGACTGCTAGCCGCAAGGTGGTTATCTTCGTCATTTTCCCCGTTTCGTCCAGCTCAGCGCCGGGCAGCGTGGGCACAGCGGCGCGCAGTTGCTCGAAGGCCCGGTTGATCTCTTGCATCCTACACCGCTCCCTTGCGTTGGCTGTCTTTCTGCGGTACTTTGAGAGTGGCGCCGACCTGGCTGCCGGTTTTCTTCGCTCCACCCGACCCGCGTTGGTGCCAGCATGCAGTCGACGAGGTCGGAGGTTGTAGTCGGCGCCCTGCTTCGTCGAACAGGAGTTGAGAAAGGACGCCACACTGTCCATGCCACCACCTGAAAGCACATACGCAATGAAACTATCGGATGGATACATCGGCGGGGTCGTGGGAATGCAAACACTCGTCTCGACACGGTATGTTTGCGTTGCCGCGTAACCAACGTGATCAATGCGTCGTCCTTCATTTTGCCAATAGCGCCAATGTCTTTCTTTATCTTTGAACGTTGTTTGCATTCTCCTCTATCGGGGCCTCATCGCGTCTTTCCTCCTGTGCAAACGAACCAACTAAAATGAAGGCTGGCCTAACAAAGGAACTCGTTGTAACCGCACAGGTTGTACTTGAGTAGACTAGTACAATTCTCGACAAGCATAACTGAAACTAAGCAAACGGAGATAGTGCGCAGTATGGAATGAAGACACTGATGTATACTTAACTATATATATATATATATACAAGCCGTCGCAGGCTTTGGCTGCCCTAAGAGTACTTCACGATGGAATTTCTGTTTGCTCTTTTCCATTGGCTCCGAGGTTTGTACCTACCGTCTATTCAACGCTAGAGTATCTCAATAACAACTTGTAAAAGCAAAAGTTGGTCATCACATAACAGGAATTGAGTCTTCTGCTTTGCGGAGAATATTACAACAACTGACACACTCGGGTAAAAGCTCTCATGGTCACGGACACAAATTTAAAAATGAATTACGACTATTTTGTAAGTGATTAGCGCACGATTCAAATTACGATCGCAACCGCGTAAATTTGAATCGAATAAACTACCTACTGACAGATAATAGATGGAGAACATGTCCGAACTCGACATAGAGTGTTGTGTCAGAGAGTTCGCTGCACATTGTGATCTTGCGAATACAATATTTTGTACAGCGCAACCATTATTTTGAATTCTAGAGATTGCGTTCACGAATAATACCTGTCCCTTCCATGCCGGGTATTTTGTATTTTTGCCTAAATAACAAATGATCGGGGAGTTTCATCGCCAGGAGCGATACTCTGTTTCTGAACCTGGGTTCCGCACATCTTGTCGCGAGGTTCTGCGAACAGGATAGTGTTTAGCACCTGCGAGTAAAACTTCCTACTAAGGCTCGCTCTGGGTAGCCTTGGTGCTCGTACAGAGTGTGCTCGAAATTTGGCCGTTCAAATTGGGATTCACATCGAGATCGCAAGGCCAGTTTACCACGGCCGACGCTCATTGTAAAGAATACACTCTTAAAAATTAACTTCACCGCATAGCACGCTCCTAGCCAATCATCACCTCGAATCGGATATAGTTATTGCCCTGATTTGTTAAAACGGGAGGCGTACGCCTTTTTTGTGACACCTATGCTATTCATAATTGTCACAAAAAAGGCGTACACCTCCCGTTTTCAACAAATCAGGTCAGAAAACGATATCATTCGAGGTGACGATTGGCTAGGAGCGTGCTATGCGGCAAGCCGGTTCATCGTCACCACCATTACCTCATTTTTAAGAGTGTAGATATAACAGCTGTCGTCTTATTCATTGGATTGTTCAACCCGCAATTCAACCGGACAATTTTTCCGCACCACACTTTTGCTCTTCTCTTATGTTTCGGAAGCCTTAGAAGCACCTAGAAAGTCGGAGGTACCTCGGGGAAACCTTGGAGCTACTCTCTTGCCTAAGTGGACTTGGGATTTACAAGCGTCAGTGACAACCGATAATGCGTTATCTGCAGAAAAGTACCGTGAAACAACTGAATTAATCCGTCAAGCCTCTAGCGACGTTTTGCGACGCAACAACGAGCAATTTTACGAGCAATAAATAAAATACAACGAGCAATAAATTATGTGAACCGATTAAATAATCAGTTAAACTGAATAAATAATTTTCCGCTTGTACGACATCAAGTTCGCCTCTCCCACTCATACACAGTGTAGAGGCTTCTTGAAGTCGATCACGGGTTCCCCCGAACAACATAAGTAGAGAACCCCATTGCTGATGCTAATGTGGGAAATGGAATAATGAGTGGCCTCATAGTGAGGACGGAAGTCCTACGGTGCCGGGAGGGTGTAATGGACAAACACATTCTTTTAAAAACGCAAAAATAACTTAAAAACGAGACATCTGACGACACAACATAACGTAGAGCGCTCACTCTCAAAGTTGTGTTGTGTCGTCTGTTGTTGTCTTCTCGTAGTGTTGTGTCGACTATTGTCTCGTCCAGAAGTGATTTTAGCGCTTTTAAAGGGTGTGTTGGACCAAGTACCAACAAGCCCAAAGAAATGTATTGATCTGTCTCCTGTCAGTAGTTCCGCGGCCCATATTACATCAGTTGCGCTTGAAAGTGCTGTGCCAATATTGTATTTGAAGGTTGACCATGTGCAGAAATAGTCTTGCAACACCTGGACATTTGAGATGGGATAAACCACGGAGTGCTGATTTTAGACAGCCGTGTCCCCTACAGTACCTTATTAATCTTTATCCAACTACAAAGCCCCGCTTCCGGTCGAGTTTTACGTTCTTACTGTCGAATGGAAAGTGCCACACCCTCTTTCTAAAGGGTCTCTCAAACTCTGTTTAAATCTGATTTTTTCTCAGATGGTGATCTAGCGCGACTGAGAACGTTGCCAAGAGTTTCTTCTCCCTGTATCACTTGATTCCGTCTCATGCATATGTCGCAAAAGTGGTCTTATAGTTATTTAGCGCACGTTCAGACGTCTCAAAGAGTCGTACGAGTATAGGGCTGCAATCAGATTATGCGACTGCCAACTGCTCAGCAATGTTCAACTGCAACGACGCTCCATCCTCGAAGCTTGAACCAGTTTGATTGGACCCATCGACACTTACGTCCTAGTGCAGAACGTTGCTGCTAATTAAACTCATGACCTAATTACCGTTAATTACATCAGTCATAAACCAATTTGTATCGTATCACCACATTGCACTTCCATAAGAGGCACCTCGTTCAAACAAGCAATAACTACTTTCTTGTTGCGGGATTCTTGTTAACCGTGAGAAGAAGCTTGATCAGAAATCAATAAGAGGAGCTATAAAGCAACTTTTTTTTTTGTACATACTGACCTACGGCACTACGAAAAGTTCTGGTTAACAGTAAAATACCACAGGACTGCAACTCCCTGGAACACCTTCATTGTTGGGGGAATGCAAGATGCGCTGCAGTGATTGCCCCCCCCCCCCCTTGTTCCTTTGGATCCTCTTGTAACATCCGAGTGCGCTGAAGGCTCTTGGCTATCTTGAAATTGCGTCATTGCTGCTTTTGAAAATATGTACCAGGCGCATCTCATTAGCATCATCTCTCTCTCACATTTTCTATCGACCTTTAACATGACCGGAAGCGCGAACGGACTCGGTGAAGTCATTTAAATGTGAACAAAAACGTAATTTGCAGACATTTACGGGCAATACTTGGCATTAAAGGGGCACTAAACGGATATAAGAGCAATGATGTATCAGTAGGAATAGTTCATTTAACTGTGAAACATATTTTACAATTATTCTCATTATGATTATTACAATTCTTAAATTATGAAGGTCGACAACGACATAGTAGCGCAGTAATTACAAAACGCGTTGCGCATTATTTCTCGAACTTGCTCCGCCCTCCAAGTTCTCACAACAATAGGAGCGACGTCACTTTGACGTTTCGTGCGGGCCACCACTTATGTTGCTGCATTTTTGAATAAGCTTTTTTTTTTCAGAGCCACTAGACTACATTCACGAGGAATGTCCTTCCACGACGTATTATTTGTACGTCTTTTCCGGTTGCCTTCACGAACAGAAATGAGATTACTTTATAAGCCACACTTATTCTTGAGACTCCTCCACAGCCACGGAGCCGCAACAATGCGTCAGCAAACAAGTTCGGCAGGTTCTCCCCCGCGGCTGGACCTCGTGGGAGTCCAGGATTGGTTGACGACGCAAAACGTCATTCGGGGATGAGTCTGCCCCGTTTGCTGTAGCCGAGTGACGTTTGCTGACGCATTAGACGAAGGGGAGAGTTGCACTGATTTTTCTCTTTGATCTGCTTTTTAAATAGTTAAAGCGCTTGAGCTACACAAAGTCTTCCACATATTTAGGTAGAGTGCAACCCCTGCTTTCACTCTGTGCTTTTTAGACAAAGTACGACCACCAGTTTAGTGTGCCTTTAAATCTATAAGGCTCGCATTATTTGTCTATTCTTTTTCCCTTATTATTGATTTTTCCCTTCTTATCGATTTTTAGTGAGTTGGAGAGGACTGATGGAGATGAGCGCACTGTCAACCGTATATAGCTTCCTACCCAAATGTCATTACAGTCTTCAGATCAACCTCGAGGAAACTGCTGGAAATGGTAGATAACTGGTAGACAAAGTGGTTAATGTCGCTGAATATCGCACACTACGCCCAATTCCGTTGAAAAGCGTCACTCGTACTTCTTAAAGGAGTAGTGAAGTGTCCTTTCTTTTTGCGGCGTGTTCTGCAACAAATAAAATGAGCTCCTGCAAATAAGAACGATGAGCGTAGGTGACGGACAACGCGAGCGCGAGACATATGTTCTGCGGACCTTTTTGCTCACTATCCTGCACACTCTAAGCACAAGGAAAGGAGACGGATACTTCGTGACGTGTTCAATCCCCCCGATGGGATCGATCATGTGACTGTGACGTGGACCGGCGCAACGGAAGGGAATAGAAGCACGGGAGCTGAGTAGAAAGAAAGAAAGCATGGTGAGGAGTTGCGGACGTCGCACGAGGAGATAGGGCCGACCGTCCAGAGTTACTTCCTCCGAATGCGTCTGTAAAGTTGATTGCACAACAACAGTACATCACACAGCAAAGTTGTTTTGCATGGCGTCATGGACAGTTTCACGAATGACATAGGGTATTCCGAGCAGAGGCGGACTGGGACAAATAATCTCAGGACCCGTCGCACGAGAGGGGGGGGGGGGGGTGCAACTCACAAGAACTCTCAAGGGGAAGTGCACCGTACCGGGTGACCTACCTGGAGGTTTATGACCAGTCCGCCCCTGGTTTTCAGGTCATGGTAACTGTCACGTCCCTGCTCCTTTAATGAGACTTAATTTCAGCGTCCATATATAATACAAATATCTAAGGGCTTCCTTCAAAAGTAATCCTTTGTGACCCGCAGAACCGGGCCGTGCCGTTTATAACACAGATTTACAGTGTTTCGCATTTGAAGCAAGGTCCACCATTTGCATTTTGACGCGTTAAATGTCTCGCGAATATAACGCAGCTACGCGTAGAATCCCGACACGACCCAGATGTCTGGATGTCATTCGAAATCGTGTAGCAGAATTACTAACAACGGTACCGGGTGTACTCGGGCTGAATACCCGAGAACCTTGAGGGGACGGCCATTTCATTTGGCTTTTGAACCGGCTGGACGAATGGGGAACGTCATGGACGGCTGGCTTTGGTATCCCTATGCGAAACGACTTCGCGAACGCTTTGGACATTTCCTAGTCCCCTGCACTTTTCTCCGCTTCAACGACCGACTCGCACAATGTTATACTCATATACGCCTCTCCGCTGGTTGCCGTCAGTATTAGTGTCGGTGTTACATATACAGGCGAAACTTAAATTCGGATCTCAATAACAACATTCCACGCACTTTCTGCAGCTCTGCGAATGCCGTTCATGAAGGACGCTGTCATCTGCCGTCGTGGTATTGCGCTATAGAGCAAAGTTCATAGAGATCATAGACATTTAATACCCATGTCACACGTTGACGAGAAATGGTGTTATCGTCCAATGGTAATTCGATATCGGCCGACATTATTTACGAAGCTCCCGCCACATGTCCTTTCCTAATGACATTAAGCGCCATGACGTCGATGCGGGTCGTGTCGAATTCGCCCATGCGGCCCGATACTTCATAACTCGTCAAGTGAAATATGAGTTACTTTTAGTTTAGTGATATGTGAGCTAATTTGAAAAACGGAACCTAGTTAAGCAGGTTGTAAATGCACGCAATTAATATTCTGAAATATAATAATATTACGTTGCTTTTCACGAGGAGCAGTTCTACTATGTCTGAATAACGTGGTAAATTAACGTATTTGCCAGCTGGTGCCGAGTCTAAAACAAGCAATACGGTGGCACGTAGTTGTCGCTTTGCTTTTGTCGATGAAAATTTCTAACACCCGTCGAGATTTCTTTCGTCAAAACATACTTGTATCAGCTCAAATTTGTGAAACCACCTTTTCTTGTACAGTAGAAAGCTGTTTTATGTAAACTAAAATTCTTACTCTGCGCATACAATGGCGAACGATATGCCATTGATATGGGATATTTCATATGCGAACGAGTTGTGGCGAAATCATTAAGTATTGGAAATGACAAGGCAAATTCCATTTAAACTGTCCGTGTGACACCGCACGTATGATATTAAATCTTAACGCATTGAGATTCCACTTCATGTCATTTTTCGTGCCCGTGTTGAACGGGTATAAGAAATATCCTAGAGCGAAGAGAATGCGTCCGGGCGTGAGGTGGAAAGGTATGTGCTTTGGGAGTCCTCCCGTGTTACCAACGGCACAATACAATCTCAAGTTTTAACCGTGTATACCTACGGGAAGCAAATAAAACAACGAGAAAATTGCACGCATAGCAGATGCAGCCGTAATATGGAAAGTAACAACGTCGTCGCAGAGACGTTGTTACACGTCGCATGAGAAATAGTATAAAAGGTGGCGTTTGCAAGTTTGAAATACCCATTGCAAAACAAAGAACAAACTTACGAGAACTCTGGCTCACACGTGACGTGCTATTATTAGTGCCTGTATTTCGTAGACGGACATGTTCAACTATACCGGGTGTTTCAGTTACGAAAGGACGTAATTCATTGGTGTAAGGACGTAATTCATTGGTGGCCATGGGAGTGAAAGAGCGTCCTTTTGCGCTTCGCCGCGACCAGCCGCGAAAAAAATACGTAAACCGAAACCAATTAATTACTGCAACAAATGACCCGCTTCGGTTGCAGATTTTTCTCTAAAAGGTGTCCCCTGAAGGTCCCAAAATGGGTAGTACCCATTTTAATGCCGACGGCGTCCTGCTTTAGAAGTTAGCTTTTGTCACGAAACTCATTTGAATTTTTATTTAAATAATGAGCGCCTCCCGCTCATTCACGCGGTGCGCATCTTGTAGGCGGTATTGGACAGATACTTGTAAAAAAGAAAGTTATTCGATTGGTGCACCGGTTCGTGAATTATTTAGCCCGGGGATTTAACTGAAACACCCGGTATAGTGTGTGGCCGCCTTAACTCATATGTCACTCTTCCTCAGTGAAAGTGTTATGTTCACCAGGGTAAATGAGGATTAGAAGTCGGCTCCGCACTAGCGTGCAGTCTGTAAATTGGACACATTATTATTTTATGAAACGTCACAACCGAAAAGATCTTACCCGTTTCGTAATTATCAATTGCGGAAATCGTATCTCATGCGCGTGTGAAACAGAAACTTTCATTAGCTTTCGCTTTCCATCTTCGAAGCGCCGTTTCTTTTGTTTGGCACTATATCTTACATGATGTGTAACACCGTGTTCTGCGACATTGTTACCTTGACCATTAGGGTTGTACTTGCTTAGCGGACGGTCTTTTTACATTTTTTCGTTTGCTACCTGCGTGCACGGAATGAAGGGGCACTAAAGTGCAAAGTATTCTGTACGCGATATGAAAGATTCCTTCATCATGACAATAATCCAAAAGGAACGCGATTCACACGTTGCGCCGTTTGTAATTAAAACGTGAATCAAGGTGCCAATTTGGAGGTTCCTCTTTCCTCCGTCCGAATCGGTGCAAAACGTTAAGGGTACGTCACCTCCGGCGCATCCAATTGTCAAAGGAAATATATTGCGACTGGTGGTGGTGGTAGTGCTGAGAGAGCACCACCACCATCCCGCAATATATTGCGAGAACTGCCCCTTCCTGCATTTCTTTGTCCAATCAACGCTACACGAGGGAAGGTCCGACTTGGCTGTAACGCGTAGGGATACATGGCGGACGCATATATCATACGGATATTCTGTAGTAATGGAAGCTTTCGCTAATACCGCCATATACAAGGTAACAGGAAGGAACATAATCAGTGCATCAATGTGATCAAACGCACAAATTATAGCTGACGCTCGAACAACGAAACTTACGAAACGGAGGCTAACAGTCACCGCGAGAAGCCCTACCAACTGCGAGCGGAGCAGCATAGATCAGATTGCAGATGCGTGCGCAACAGAAGCTAGAGCAGTGTTGGGACGTTATAATAACGCCGTTCCATCTCTTTTATTGTACGTTCCACAGTGCTATTCCAGACAAAAAATACGGTTTCTAGTGAGACAAAGCTAGTAAACAATCTGGGCAAAATAGGGTAATATAGGGTTGATGATGATGATTCGGGTTTTAATGGCGCATCGGTGCGGTATTTCATCCACTTCGTAAAGAACGCCGCCCACGCCGAAAGTCTCGTCAATGACGTATTGAGTGCTACACATTTTGCCAGAAATTTTCAGCTTCCAGATTTATTGTTCCAGTAAATTAGCTCGTTCCTATGCATTGCTAAAACCTAATATTCCACCATTTTCTTGAGCTGATGGGAATCTTCGTGACTTTGCAATTAACTCGACTGGAAGACATATTTACTAAAAGTGGAACAACAATTCTGCATATTATGCTTGGAAATTGTTAAAAACTGCAAATTTATATATCGAAACAAAGTTCAGGCTGCTACCAAGCTACGCAAGTGCGCATACACACGAGGCTTCGCAGGCGGCCATTGAAAATGCTAGGAGGGCAGCGTATTTTTTAAATATTTTTTTCACGATGTTTCCGCAAAGAAGTGGACCAAGTTCCAATACTTACATAAAAAATTAGGGCAGAATACATCTTACAGCGCATAGCTCCGCTCCCAAACGCTCTAATTAATTTTGTCTTCATTACAAACCCGTACGTAGTTTATCTTGGCTAACCCTATTGTGTTTCCTTTGTTTCTTCCCCTTTTTTCGCAATACGCAGCGTTCACTGAGATCTTTGCCGAATGAACCGTTATGTGGGAACAGCGATGTTTTCCCTGCTGATGGGTTGGCGTATAATAAATATCCAAAATACCTATTCCAGTGATATGGCAAGTGAGTACCTGAATACCTGAATTATAGGCAGCGCGTTTTTCTTCTTCTTCTGCCTCCTTTGAAGGCTTCAGTTTTGCCTATAGTCACGGCCGCGTCTAGTCCGACCGTAACCTAGCTAAAGGTTAAAGTGGGTGGATGCTTCTCCCCCGCGTAACTGCCTAATTTTTTCGCATCTTGCGATACAAGGAATGTGCAGAAGTAATTGATGGTTAACGGAGAGCTGGAAAACATTCGAAGGGTAGTGTCGGAGCTGGCGGATTTCGAGTTGCCGTCGTACACACCGCATGCTTGAGCACATGATGTTGGGCGCCACAGATTGCTAGCGCAACTCTTTTATAAATGTGACATCATTCGTCTTGCTCGCAAATTGCTTATTCAAAGAATTGTTTTAGTATGAAAGCACGCACGATACGTGCGTGTTGTTACGTCTTTGTGTGACATGTATGCACTTACGGTAATTATCACACAAAGCGTACGTGCCGCGCTTTTCACAAATCATAACGGCCTCATTCTGCTCAATAATTTGCTTTCAGCGTGTTATGTGGTGAAGCTCTGTTTTAAGACTGCGCAGTCAGTCTATCCCCCAGAATCGCATTCATCTTTCTATACGCTTATTTCTTGTTATTCTTGCTTCATCTGTTATAAAGCGTACACGCCCATGTTATTTATTTATTCATTTATTTTTAGTGCTATGCTATACTAAATTGTTCGTTCTATCCTTGCACATGCGTCAATCGTCATGTTCTACAAGACCCCCGGTTAGATTGAAGCGAGATACGTCAAGCCACACTTGAGAAGCGACCATCTCGGCGGCCGCCTCAACGTTTGACGGAGGAACCGTTCGTACACGTGGTCATTTTTAGGGTCTCTTCTTTATTTATTCTGGTCCGTTGGAGCAAGGAAGAAACTGATTTAAAGGTGCGTGTCGGCGCCTTGATAGAAGCGGCGCCAGGAGCGATCAGCCACACCGCTCACGTAGATGGGCGAAACGCACGCGACGCCCCGTTTTGTCCTCAGTCGGGGCTCTTCGAGACACCGATTTGGGTGATAAGTGAACGGCGAGCATTCGAGTACTTGCTCTCTTTTTATTGGCGAAACGTCCCTGCCGGTTACGTCACAAGTAGGGAGTGGTCGGGAGAGTCACGACTGGAAATATCAGCCGATGCAGGGCACCGCCGGAGCTCCCAACAATAATTGGCGAATGAAAAACTCGTGTCGTGTTCGCAGTGACAACCAGCTCTCTACTTGTCTGTTCAGTTGCGGAGGAATTGTGATCAAGCGGGGAGATGGACCGGAATATGAGACTTTCATATGCCTGGCTATTTTTCCGAGGCTTGTATAGGAAAGGCGTACTCTTCTACCCCTTCGCACGGGCTCACAGATGTGGCATTTGTTGAAGCTAATGTGGCAATGCACGTTTCTCTTTATTAAACGCAACTTTTCGTTCGTTATCCGTACGTTTTCAAGCTAAGCAGAATCATTTTGGTCTCAGTTGTTTCAATCCACTGAAATTCGAACAAACGAATTTAACGTGCGTCTACTGTTGTTGTTACGAGCGAGTTTTAGTATATCGGAATAATTCTACGCAAACGATAAGATAAAGGAAGTTATCAAATCCAAGATTAGCAATGTGATGTTACTCGCTCCAAACAAAAAAGGTGATTGGCTTATCATGTTTTCGGAACTGCTATTCATGAATACTTTTAGATGCACTAAAGCTCCTTACGTGACAAGGAGTACCATTTAAGTTGCTTCGTGTGTATCGATGGCTTCAACGGAAAAGCGTCGCCGTTTATGATTTCGCTCCTGTATTCACAGATACTACAGTCTGTTATTATTATACAAACTGTATTATGTACTGCTCTCGTCGTTCATCGGTGAACGGACGACCACACCAAAGTCTTACGAAAGTGGGACAAAAATATCGGCAATGGAGAAACTGCTTTTTAAGCCCACACATTGGCTGACTGATTGATTATGAAAAAGAAAAATGGAGAAAACTCACACCACATACATGTAGACCAGCCACTCTATGGTACGTACTCCCTTAAAGACACTACGGGTGTACGTATACACATGACATAAAACAAAAGAAAAATATAGCGAAAATGATGCAGGGCGGGGGGAGTAGAAAAGAAAAAAAAAAGACAGGAGGAAACAAACAAACAGGAAACGACCTACAGGAGAAAGCAGCCTCCCATCAAAACAGTCACAAAACCCTGCCAAAATTGGCTCTCTCCGAGGGCTTACCGTTCAAGTGAACTGAATTGGCTACGGAGAAGTTAGTTAAATGCACAAGGCGATTGTACGATTTGTCGATTGTTATTCGACGGCTTTTGGTGGTTGTGATTTCTTGTCCCTGAGACAGCTGCCTGGCTTCGGATGCTGATTTGTGTCATATTCCATAATAATATCGAAATACGTTATTGCGCTGATATTCTTCGTTCCATACGTGACGCACATCAATAGTGAAGTCATTTGAAGAAAAAACTGGCGCACAGTGTTTCACATTCTTAGTGTACCATGTGGCATGGATAACGCGGAGCAGTTTTCTGAGGAAATTGGAACTACCGAATGTGTGTGATATGTCGACAACTGACGTGGTACCTCGTGACCTTGTTATTATTTTCTAATGTGTTTTTTTTTCTTTTGCGTAAATGATAGTGGCAGGGTACCTGCTGTGCCTCAGATATTCCAAAGTCCTAATCGCATAGCTTTTATCTCTACATTGCTTTGATTGCAATGCAATGTAACCGGGCGCATGTTGGCCCCTGCCGACAAATGACCTCCATCGAATGCTCGAAGAGTCGGTGAAAAGCAACACACGATTCTGGATGCCACGCTCAACGACCATATTTTCGACGAAAGGATGTCCTATACAGTGATCGTCGAAGCACCCTTAAGCATAGATGAATATTAAGAACGGAGGTACCACAGCGGCGCTTGCAAATGCAATGCGGAAAGAGGAACTCCGCCCTCAATTACAAATGATTCATAAAGCTCCGGTGGTGTCTCTCTGAAACGTCAGCTGAGTCGTTCTATGGTCTCAATTTGCAATGCATATCTGCCCTGTCAGATGAAGGGCCCGACAAAGCAAGGCAGCAAAATTCGGAGCGAGGCACACGTTGGTCGGGTTATCCACGTCCACGTTGAACACGTAGGTGGTGAAATTAAAGAGCGGTTTAAAGGGAGCCCATGTGAGGCAAAAAGCTGTACCTAGGACGCTCTGGGAAAGCTTCCCTTATCGGATCGACGGATCAGTTGATGAGAGTCTGTTTCTTACATTTTAGAATAATTTCTTGGAAAAGACAAAAGCTTCTTTCTCTACAAAGTAGGTTCGAATATAGTTGAGAACACGTCTTCCCAGTCAGCAAATATGCAAATTTGCATATTTGCTGAATCTGAATTTGTTGAATCTATTTCAGGCACGCGCACCGTTAACGGTGCGCGTGCCTGAAATAGATTCAACTTACGTACGTTTTACTACTATAAAACGTGCCTTTCTCATGTCCAGTTTGAGTCACAGCAGGGTGAACTGCTTCGAGTATTTTATTTGGATCGTTGATGTCGCTGCTTCTTTTTTTCTTTTTTGTTGTTGTTGCAACTCTGAACTGAGTGAGTAATTTTTCCTGCCCCAATGAACAGTCCTCTGTATCGCAAAGCTGAAGCTTTAGCTATCAAGCTATTCACAGTCACATGATATCTTGGTGATTACATTCCGTGCACATGATTTGGAGAGCATTTCTTCCGAAGAGTGAAACGAAAGCTCAGACAGGGCGGATATAAACGATTCCACATGAACATCTGGTAGCAATTGCAGGCAAAACGATAACGGCGTGTGGACGTAAATATAGACGAGTTCCATACACATGCGTGATATCCCTCGCATAACTTCGTATTACGACTCATAAGATTCATATGTACCTTAATGGTGGTCGCACCTGAGAGTGCAATACAATGAAGCCCTTGCATAAGGACGAACATCCAGGGCTTCGTCCCTTAACTGCAGGGCCGATTCCTGAGACGGGCTTTCTCCTGGGTCAGAATAATTGTGAAGCGTCCCATCCCCACCTTCCAGACCTCCATCAGGAGATCGGTAACCAAAAAAGTGGAAGTCGAACCAAAAGAGGAAGAAGATCTGATCTGCACTTCCGAGCTCAAAAACTATTGACTCTCGTTTTATTGCCGAACCTATAGCTCCCGGGACCTGCTGCCCGGTGCCCCCTCTGACGAAGGCGCCCGGGGCAGCTGCCACTCTCCCCCCCTTCGGAACGACTCTGCTTCATTGTCCCTTCATACGTCCCTTGTCCCTTCCCTTCATATGTGGAGATAATCCCTGACACTTCATACCAGCAACTGCGAAGGCACGCTAAAGAAAGTACATTTTCTTTAAAGCATTCGATGTGCGCGACAGGTGTACTTATGTAGTACGCAAAAAAGAACACGGCGGTAATGTCGTTATATCCCAACTATTTGCGCATCGTTCGACACTGGTGGTTGGTGGTGGTTTGTCAGCGCTAGGCCTGACCTACTTTCGCAGCAAATCAAATGCAATCGTCCGCGGTATGTTATTGCGAGGGAATTTGGCACAACGGACACCTCAGTTATTATCCGTCCTGACAGACAGATGGGGGGAGGGGATATGAAGGTTTATTAAACGGAGAAGGAAACGTCAGCCAGACAAAGGTCAGACGCAAACAGACTGTGCAGGTAAACGCTATCATAGTGTTCACTATGACCATAGTGCACATGTGTACCGTGCATTGCCCAAACACATCCAATTGTTTATATAGAGTGCTTAATAAATTTTCCTATGACAGCATTGACAAAGTCTCATTCTGGCCAAGCAGAGCTAATTAGTTGCGCTACTTGCCAACAAGCTGCACCCGCGTCTTCTTTAACAATCTTATTTTTTTATTCGGAATTATTCGTGCATGCAGAGATGACATTTAAAGAATTGTATTTGACAAGAAGAGGTAGAGCTTGGGACAAAAGTTTACGGGACACGACACTAGCGTATTTTTCTTCATCGCAGCGGCCCCCTCTACCTATCAGGGAAAGATCGGATAAGAAACGGGTGACCGACCATAGTATCCATCCGTCAGTGTGAGATTCCCCTCCTGTTCGCTGCTAGGGTGTCGCCCCAATGGAGAAATCCGACACCCTAAACTTTTCTTAACTTTTGACTCAAGGCTGTACCATAGTTGAAAACTAGTGTAGGGACCCCAAATCACCTTTTCAAGTGTTGAATCACCGTAACGTGGTCGGCACCGTCGTGGCTCTTTCGTGTTACTTTGGCGAAGCAGACCACTTGTGTCATGTTTATTTATTTATTTGAAAATGCCATCAACGGAAAGTATTCGTTTTGGATGGTGCACTGGACTACAACATTAAACTAGCACAACACAAAATACGAGAGTTATAAAAATCTGGAGCCCGGGCAGTTCCTCAAAACAGTCCACACAAGTCACGCTTAAAACCACTAAAAGGCAGAAAAATATCCAGGGTACCCTCGTGGAAGACGGCATTAAAGTTATGTTAGACACAGTTTAAGGGACTCGCCTTGCAGTGCTATTGAAAAAAGCACTAGAATCATTCTGGTGTTTTTGGTGGCTGTGATTTGGGACATTCCTGGTGTTTTCTTCTCTTAGTTAGCATCAGAATTCCCTGGTGTTCCTGATGTCTGTTCTCTGATGTTCCACACCAGGACCTCTGATGTGTGTGCTCTGGTGTTGCACACTAGGATCCCTGGTGTTCTGTGACGCTCCACTGTTGAACATTATGATGTTTCATGCGTTCAATCCCGTGATGTACTTGGTCCGTCAGGAACCTCACAATGCACTAAAAGCTGTGCATAGCTCTAGACGTGTGTGTGTGTGAGAGAGAGAGTGAGAAAGCAGGACAGTGCAAGCGCGGCACCACAGCAGGAACACGGTGTTAGTGCTGTTCTGTTTGTTTTTCTCTGAGCGTTCACAACTATGCACAGCTTTCCGAGCCTCATGAGGGCACTGAGGAGCCAAGTACCTCACGGGATCGAATGCGTGAAACAGCATAATGTTCAATAGTCGGGCATCATAAAACACCACGAAGGGATCCTGCCATGCATACATGTATGTGCAACATTCAACCAATACGGTCTGCTCGTTGTTCCGGTACTAAAGCTGCTTGGGATGTACTCATTAATGTTAGCGACTCATCAAACCAGTCAACAATACAACAAGATACCAAAGGTTTCTTTCTACTGCAAAGGTGTCCCAGCTGTTAGCAGGCTACGAATTGTTTGCATATAGTATACTGAGAATCAGAAATAGGAACAGACAAGCACGTGTAACAAAACTGTCTATATTATACTGCTACCATTGATGATACACATTTAGGAGACGTATGCACACCACAATATAAAAGTACAAAAAGGAGCAATATTATTTCTTCTGCAAGTGTGAATACATCACATGCGGCACAGTTATAATTTAGAAAAGCATACTCGATCAACTCTTCAGTCATTTTCCGTCCTCTCTTCTTGTAGTCCATATCCCATGAATAATCAGTTCACATGATGCCGGACGAACGCACATTCAAAGACGTCACACCAACGACCAGTCGTCACATCTGCACCGAACGCATCTCTTGTATTTTCTCATACTTCCACTTGTGCACAGGTTGGAAAGCAAACTACGACATATAATGCAGAACTTCAGAAAGGCATATTCAAAGTTGTTCACATTCGTGCGCAGTTTTTATGTTGAAAACCAGGACGGAACGCTACCTCAACCACAACGGCCAGCTCCTTGAGTTCAAACCAGGCACTAATGCCGATGGCGCTGTCGCTGTCTTATGTGACAACGAGAGCGTTAAGTTTCGTTTTCAAACTCGAGTGAAAGCCGCAAAGCGTGTCAATTTCGAGACTCGAGGGAATTATCTGTGATGCGAATTATCATTCCTTTGGAGAAGTTGCGCTAAGGAACTGATGATCATTGTAAATAGCGGTTTTCATGGTAACAACGCGTAGTGCTCGTACTCTGGCGCCTGTAGGTCTGGTGTCTGTGAACCACACCAGACCGCTCTAACGGTCACATTAAAACACTACGTCTGTCTAGTGCGCACACCAAGCATTCTAGAAGGCACCAGAATCATTCTGGTGTAGTAGTAGGCCACACTGGTGTTGACATCAGGAGATCTCGACAGCACCAGAATCACCCTGGTGTCGCGCCAGACATTTTTGATGTGCACATTACAAACATCAAGAGAGTCTAGTGTTAACGCCAGGAACATCAGGAAACACCAGAATAATTCTGGTGTTCTTTTTCAATCGGGTGAACAGAAGGGCAAAACAGTAAAGAAGCGCGCGTAGGTCTACGTGTCACATGGAAGCAGACATCAGAAAGAAGGTCGGCAGAATCAATATCCCCGTGAATAGACATGCGCAAAAACAAAATATATCGTACCGCTCTTCTAAAGATAACGTCGACTTCAACCAACACCTCTTAGATAGTAGAAGGCCTGCGCACTGCTCAACTCACGGAGGCCTGCGTGAGCTTTGCGAACTGCTTCGAGCTTTTCTCTTGTTCGCTCTTTCATTGACATCATAGCAGCATCTACAGCAGGCCTTCGTGTGTGACGCTGTGTGACGTGGGGCGCAGACCTGATGCTATCAGGAGGTGTTCCTTCAATCCGGCGAAGAAATGTTAGACAGCACGAGTGCAACCGAAGGAAAGAATGGGGAACTCAGGAGCTGAAGGCATAGCTGTGTATCTTCGCCAGCGGAGAATGCAGTCCATACTTTGAGAGTGGGGCATAGCAGACGGCCCTGGGGGGCAAGGAGGCGTTCGCGAAGGCGGCGGACGGGGGAAGCTGATGGTCATGTTTTGTTAGCGCGAATCTTTTGCGTGTTTCCTTTAAAATCATGCAAATGAGCGCTTTGTTCTATCTGTCATCATCATCATCATCATCATCATACATCATATCCGACAGGTGTTTTCGTAATATGGTCAGTGAACAAGCAACAGTTTAAAACATGCGGGCGTACTATGTTGTGACTCGGAAGCCCGCCTGGGCCAGTCACGGCGCCTTAATAATTATGGGCGGAGCTGACCTGCAGGAGTTAACCTGTCCGAAAGTTATAGGTTGGTCCGACTACCCCAGTACACCTACATACGCTACATTAACGAAGACAACGAGAATAAAGAAAAATAAGAAAACGGAGTAGAAATGAGGAGGAAGGTAGCAAGAGGAGAGAATGAATGTTCGTGCGATGGGAATCAACAGGAGAAAACAGTTGAGGAGTGACCGCATGCACTTAAGTAGGGAAAATCACAAAATGTCCATCAGGCGCGGGTTTCTTCAAGGAACCGCACCTGTTTTTGCAATACAGTCAGTCACTGCTGTGCTGGCCGACGACCTAAAAATATACGATATCAAAAGGTCGGCAGTCCAGAAGACCCAAAGTCGCTAGACGTTGCTTGCCTATGTACACGTAATACCTCCCATAATCCGTAGCTGCGGAAAGCAAAGGATTCAACATGGCTCCAAATGAAATGACGGAGAGAACGAATGAAATGAATGAAGTGAATCACGGTATTTGTTTTCGCGTTCGATTTTGATACTTTTAATGGTATACACCTCAAGAGCTCATCCATGTCCGCGACACACCTACACTCTTAAAAAAAAAGGGTGTACGTACTTTAGCTCCTTTCCCTTGTCACATATATCACTCCTTTTTTAGAGTAATTGTACTCTCCAAAAGGGAGTGATATATGTGGTAAGGAAAATGAGTTGAAGTACACCCCTTTTTTTAAGGGTGTAGGCAACACAACAAGGCCATAGCTATCGATTCAATTGTGATTTTACGAAGAGCTTACCACTAATGCTCCTTGCTGCTGTCCCCATTATTTGGAGGGACTTCCGAAACATAATGCGTACAGAGCGTGCTAGCATCACAAATTAAAAATGACGTCCGTGGTGCCACATCGTGCAGACATGTTTTTATTTAAAATGTGCCAGCTCGACACTCCAATCTGCTCTACACATGTAACGCGGAAGCTAACATCCTCAACAACTGTGAGCGGTCCAATACCTCTCGTGACACACTCAGGCTTCGCCTTGGTCGCTTGTAGTAGTACTGACGTTACGCTACAAACCTTACTGGGCCCTACGCAAAATATCGGCGTGACAGCAGCGGTTCCGAGCTATCTAAATGACACAAGTCTCATTCTCTGTGCGAGTGGCCAGTGAACAGCAAGTGAACAGTGACCAACGGCGCCTCTAGTGTGTTCATTTGCGCATTATTTCACCGTCGTGTTTTTTTTTATTCTAGTTTTTCTTAAAGAAATAGCAACCCGACCGTAATCTGGCTAACCCTCCCCTTCATACCAATAAACATAATCCTCCCTCCTCTTTATCGATATAAGACATCAGCGCACCTGTCTGATAATCATCTACTGCAGCCGCAGCCACTTACCTCATTCGGAGAGTAATTCCTCGCCTCAAGACGTTTTCGTCACTTTCATGTACGCGCTTCAGTTAATTTGAAAGCTCGGATTATTTCGTATGATTATAGTTGTCTCGCGAGGTAAAACCACGCATTATTATTATTTGGTCGAGGCGAAAAGTTACACAAATAATTCCGGGCAAGGTTTTCGCTGGGTTCGCCGCGGGAAATATCTGTGGCACTTCCGTCGTTACAGGTGCATTCCTCTTGACTGAATGAAAGCGCCTTGTTTACGAAATGTTTCTTGACAAGCATCCCTGTCGAGAGGCGGCGGCTCAGGCCTCAAGAAACGCATGTGTCATCTCTGTCACGCATCTAGACTCATTCCGACCATCAAGGTAAAATTTGGGCTTTCTTCCCGGTATGTACAGTTTTAATGATACACCTGCGTATAACGGCGCTTTGATTTAAAAGAAATTCTTTTCTTTCCGCCGCCTCCTTACTTTTATGTGCCCGGTTCGAGGGGAAAAAGTTGTCCGAAACAACGGTACACAAAATAGCAATGTCACGTGCTTTCGGTGGCGGATGGTTGACCCGAGACACCACCTGTGGTGTAGGTTTTCGTGATTAACTCTACTTTGTTGCTGCTGTCAGCAGCTAAGTCGCTGATAAATTTGATTGATGCGAACGAGATTGGTATTATAGAGTTTAGTGTTCTCGGAGTAGTATCGTTTGATGGGGCTTCACCTTCGCTGCCTCCGAAATCCCATAACTTCGTCATTATTGAAACTATTTTGAGGCTGGAACACACAAACAGACGAACGAGCACAACACAAGTCTGCGAGTCCCACTTCCGCACTAATGCTTCTACAAGAATGAATACAGTTACGCTTCCAGTGTGGTGTGTTTCGTCAGTTTCGTCCTCCGTTGTTCAGCGCTTTTACTTCAGACAGTTGCCCCGTTTGCAGTTGTTGACCATGCCACTGTTCAATTTTAGGCCCTCGCAGTAACTTTATGCAGCACCGTGAATGTCTGCGATCGTTTTACATGTTTTTGTCGCCCTCCTGTCGGCTTGAGCTCCTTTTAGCCTCAGTGATAACCTTCGCAAGAGTGCGGCTCTTGTGTCACGGCAATGTGATCTATGGGGATTCATCGTACTACACCACGTGTGGTCGACTGGATGAATTGCTAATCCCGACAGTTACGATCTCTGTCAGCGTGCGGTACCTCACTTGCCGCGTGTTACGTCATGTGTGCGTGCGTGTATGTTTCATCTCCTTTGTTCTCTGGAACCCTTGTGCCCTCAGGTAGGTATCGTAATTCCTTCGCTGAAATACCTCATCCGATCGTCATGCATGTTGATGTTGTTGTTCACATTTGGTCCTGTGTGCCGTGCCAGAGAGATCATAGATTCGTGCTCGGATAGTTATGCTGGAGGTCCGTGTGCTTGTGTAAACTTTAGTATATTGTCCACGTCGTGACATGAGCCAGTCGACACACTGGCATTTATGGAACAATATCATACAGGAGGCATAATTACAGTGGTATTATGGGCATGCTATGCTCCATTATAGTTTACGCCTAGTATTTCACTTTATAATCTCAGTATTTCTTAAAGAGACGACCATGCACAGGAGACACACAGGCTAAAGCTTGTCCGAATATGGGCCTATGTATTTTAGAATGTAGGAGGCTACAAAAAGCACAATCCTTTTAGAGTGAAGTTCACTCAATAAGGTGGACAAGTTGCACACATGTAGGGAAATAGAGAGGTTTAAAACGACTAATTTTCCTTATTGACGGGGACTAGTGGACGAGGTGTGACTGGTGGACGAGGTGACTCTAGTGTGAGCGGGTCAGGGCATTGCCTCAAATACGAAAAATATGTAAACACTCGTACATGACGACCAGTGCCGGATTAACAGTGGTGGGGGCCCCGGGCACTGTGCTGTGGGGACTCCCTCGTGTATTCTATGTCTATCCAATGTGTTATTCGGGGTCGATATGCGTGGAAGGAGGACAGATTTTCACCAAGTTTCCGTTTCAGGGATGCAAAACAGATTTCCCTTGGACAAGACCTTTACTGGTGGGGGCCCCTTTGTGGTGGGGGCCCCGGGGAAAGTGCCCCGTCTGCCCTCCCCTAAATCCGGCACTGATGACGACCCCCAAGTACAGACACGGCGTACTTTAACTAGAAACTGAGCTTCCGAGCTCTAAAGTAGACTTCCATCGCTCTTTCGCGTATTTCGCATAGAATGTCCTCCTGTGACACAAAAAGCCACTTTTTCGGGCTATGCACACACAGCACGTAACTTCTACAAGGACAAGTTCCACGTCCAGCAGCTTCTCTCGCGGCAAGTTATTTGCGCCTGCCAAGACACTCAAGGAGAACATACCGAGTGGGTGTCTGACTGACACTTCCTGGCTTGGCACACAACGAAGGTTTGTACGACAATACGCTTATTTTCTGAGCCCGCACATACGGTAGAGGGACAACAAACACATCGGAAATGTAAACAAAACATAAAAAAGACACCACAGACAAACGTGTGTTTGCTTATTGTGTACGGTAACATTCTGTATTATGTCTTCCAGCTGAAGAAATGCTACTCGAGAGATAAGCATTTTGAACATGTCATCGCAGTTATTAAATGACACGGTTACACTATACCTCAGCATTACTGGGCCGTTTTTATACAACCCAGAAGTGATACGCGAAACACGGAATCAAAAAGAAAAAAAAGAAGAAAGAAAGAAACTGCGAAAAGACAGCAAGTAGCAATTACTGAATTCACGAGGTCTCTAATCTGTTCGTGAAATCTGAACTATCTCCGTGGAAGTGATCTTTCAGTACGCGTCTGCCGTGGCCAGTTTCGACAACTTACGTGCGAATTCTGACGTATTCACGATGGCGGAAGTGATTTCTAACACAATTGCTCACAAACAGCGTGCGGCACCTGACACTCGCATTCGAAACTTCAATCCAACAATGAAACCGTAGGTACACTTCGAAGCCCGCCCTTCGGGTGCGAAAAGTTTATGCCGAGACACTTGGATACATTGATCCCTTAACATGTGCCTCAAGGATCATGCGGCGCATTAAAAGGGAAGAACGCCAACCCGCATTTCCAGTAACAACACCGGATCTCACCTGCAGGCTGTTTCCCAGCGGCGACACGAATGGGCGCGCCCAACGTTGTATCCGTCCGCTGCACGAAGCGACGTTTCAGCACTTTGGCCGTCTGGCGGCGTGCTGGCTTCTCTTTTATAGAGCGCTGCATGATGACGTCACGGGGCGGGAGATCGCAGAGAGCCACCCACCGGGCGTCCATTGCATGGAACCGTTTTCCTTCTCAGTGGGTGCTTGCAAATGGAGGAATGCCTCTCAAAAACCAACAGAAAGGGTACATCAACCAATATATAATCGCCACAGGGGGGAAGTCATGCAGCAATACCTTGCGATACACAAATGGGGCTCTTTCCGAGAGAAATAGGATTAAAAAGATATTGTTCGGGAATCACGATCACCTGCGAGAAAAGTCAGACCGGTGTTTGTTGAATTAGAACCAGATTCTGGGACATACCATTCTCGGTGGCAGCTGTAATTATCTTCAATAACCGTAACAGGGCGAATGTAATTCACGCCCGGACTATTTATCTGTACGAAGACATGCAATCCAGACAACTTCGTGTGTCTGTTGCTTTTTCGACACCTGCCATATATTTCCAACTTTGTACTTGTTCGTTTATGCGCCAGCTGCGGTTTGGTTGATCGTCATGTCCACTAGATGTCACCTACCTCGTTTTTGTATGTATGTGTGCTCTGTTTGAGAAAAACACGTCGGAGAGAATGTCGGGAGGGTGATTGTTTGTACGAAAGAGGCCCTCTGGCAAGTCGTCCGGAAGCCGCGTGCCAGGGCGTAATCGATGACGAACTTGTCCGGCAATTAAGAGGTGTCGGTTCGATTCCCGTCACTGTCTGGCTTTCTCGACTGCTGCCATATTTGCAACGTCTAACTTCTCACTCAGTTGCCGCACGCTTTTGCGCAATTTGTGCGTCCTTAAGAAGAGCGACGCACGATTAAAATCAAAGCTAATTTTCGACAGATCGTTTACATGGCGCACAAAAGAAGAGGATGAAAAACGGAAACCTAATCGTGGTTTTGTAAACGAGCGCAAGACGTCAACAGGTGCGTGGTTTAATTCGTAATAAAGTGCATAGAAAATGGTAACATTTTAGTCATTAAGCAGCTCAAAGAATATACAGCTGTTGCGTGCATTTCAGAACTTTTGGTGCCAGCAAAACTCTAAAGTGAGAACTTCCTTGTTCTTATAGGAATAACCCTTCCTATAGGAATAATAAGGAAAACCCTTCTTCGTATAGGAATAACTCATCCCCCGATTCCTTTCAAAATGAGCAACTACATGCGTTACATGTCAGGAATAATTGTCTTTTAGGTAACAGGAGTATGCACCCACGTTTTTAGAGGAACAGTATTGAAGCGCCTCCTCATGGCACTGTGAAACTTTGTATCTCCGTTCCGATCACTGAAACAAGTAACCGCTCCTATAGTAACCAACTGTAATAAACCGTAGTCTAACGTCTCGTGTCCGTACGAAAAACTTCGTTTTTCGCTTGCGTAGCCAATGTTGTAGATATGTCTTGTTTGTAGCCATTCTTTTTCTTCATTCTTTCTCTTGGGAGGGCAGAATACATACAACAGCAAAGTCGAAAGGGTCCAACTTAAGAAAATACCTGCAACATCTCGCTACATAACTACGCGCCGGAGTCCTTCACATGAATTGCTCTTCCTCCCAATGTCTCTTTGAGATGCAAACTTCCATAACTACGTGTACAGAGGAAAAACCGCTGCAGCCTCTCGGGAGCAACTGCAGGGAGGCTACAACAACCACACGTGTTCATGTGACAATAACAGACACATGTTGATGACATGAAGTGCTGGCTGCAATATAGTTTCGCATTGCAACTGGAAAATGGGAGGCAGCAGCAGTTGCATCTCTTGGTTGCAAAACACGCTACGTACCAGTTACAACAGTTTGAACTTCTTACTGAGGAGTAGAGATTTTTCGTTGCGACATTCTACCGATAAAAACGCAGCTACTGACAAATCCTCGATGAGCTATGAAATCGATCAACCATGTCCCGATCACACAACGACAACGTATAGACGATAACCATAACGTGAGACAGTACAATATCATGCTTTAGAACGCCGATGAACAAGCAATGAACAGATTCTTCACTATGAACGTATTGTACGTCCCTCTCTATTTTTCAGTAGTGCTAAGCAGCATTCAATTAATTATCTTTTTTTTTTTTTTCAAATGTGCATAGTTAATCGTTCCAGTGCAACAACGCACCAACTCACAAATCTATCGCGAACAGCGTCCGAGGTCTGTTAACTGAGCGTTGTGCGTCTGCTGCGAAGGCGTACGAGTCGAAGAGTAGAGATAGTGATTTTCGTCGTTTTCCATAAACAATGTGTGGCTTGTTAACCATTAATTTATCGCGCACACAAGAATGTGATATTACCATTTCTGAATATATGGGTATAAATAAGCAAAAAGTCATACAACGGGCCACGTCCGGTCTTTCAGCATGCGAGACGGCAGAGACTGGGCAGTATTTGAATGCGCTCTATCTCAGTTCTGGTGCTTATGTATAGATGTAAACGCAGTGTTTGTGTTAGTATGATGATAATTCGTGGCTTTACGACGCGAGACAACAGTTTTTGCATTGTATTGCTGGCTATATGAAAGTGCAATGCTCAGATATTTGCCTGCTCGAATGCTATATGCAGGTGCATGCAAGTACTTCACAGTTCAAGTGGGATACGTTGTGTGTACGACCTTGCAAATTCATGAAATTGCATTCGAGATTGCTATTGTGGAGACACTAGAGAGTGTTAGTAGAGCGTTGTTAACATGCCTTCCAAAGTATAGCGTGTCTAGCGCACTCAATCAACGGAGATTCTGAGTCATGCACGCTGGGACTGGTTCCAGAGGGTACGCAACTAACTACTAACACTCCCTAATGTTGCACACGCTACCGAAGCGAAGTAACGAAATATACCGCTACCCGCTACTCCAATCAAAAGTAGGGCAATACTAGATTTATTCCAACTTTTAAAATGTACCACTGTACTACCAAAATGTAAAATACTAGGACGCTACCGAATAGAAGGAACATAAATACCTTTCCGCTATTCTCCCGCTACCTACACACGTTGTTCAGGCATATCGTTGACCACCCATATCTGGCGACGGTGTACTCTTTAAATTCCTTCAATTAGCAAACATGCAGCATAAAATGCACCACATCTTCCTGCCAATGTCGTTTCGGACCGTTGTGTGCGTTTGTATCACCTTGCGCAACAGAAGAAGTTTTCAAAACTGCTGTTCTGCGAGGACAGTTTTGTGTTAGAAGATCCGCAGTCCCCAACCACAAATTCGTGCCTTTCCCTCTACTCACCAGAATGACTTTGATTCTCGTTGTGACTACCATTATTAAATATATCGCATATTCTCCAAAATACGCGCATAACACACGGCCTGGCGTATATTACCCTTCGTTACGAATGTGGGTACGTGGGTACGTACTTCGTACGCCAACTATGGGTACGTAAGACATTATCATTTCTGTCAGGTGGAATGTAGCAAACGTCGAGGCTAGCAGACATAAATGGACAAACACACTTCTAAGTGCTCCCATGCCAAACAACTAAAGACGATCTTCAAAGACAGCAAAGCGTTGTGAGGACTGGTTGTGTTTGTCCTCCCGCAACGTTTAATTACCTCATGTATCTACAACGTTACAGGGCAAAGCTCACTTTGTATACGCTCTGACTCACATGACTCATGCGCAACAAGAATTCTATATGAGTTAAAATTGTTAACCTCGGCAGACATACTGCACCCACACCTGTTTCAGATTATATACAAACAGAAAACAACGCTTGAAGCGAAGCTTTTTCCGTAAAATAACCATAGAGTCGTTTTGTTGTGTTTCTGATATCTCTCTGTGTTCCGCACTACACAACCTGCTATTTACCTGCTGCGAGAAATACAACTACAATGAACAATCTGAAGTGTATCATTAACGCATATGCAGCGCCTTTGTATAGTTACTTGCACTAAAAGTTGGCCCCATTTTTCACGTTGCTAAGTATCACATACTGCTACGTGTTTCGCAAAACGCAGAAAAGTACACGGACGCAGGCAAGAAAATGTAATTGTATCGATTCTGAAATACTAGAAGATAATTGTATTACCTTTGATCATATTCAGTGGGGTTTAACATATGACAGTACTTGAAATTGAAGAGTATCACCAAACATGCCTGCCCGAATGACAAGAACATATAGTATAATAAATAGGAAGAAAAAAACAATTTTGCCTCGCGTTTCCACCCCACTATGTTCCACGTTTTTTTATTTTATTAGTGTGTATTACGTAGGATGTCGCCCTTACGCTACGTTATACTAAAACTAAAATGTAGATATACTAAAACTCATTATTGAATGTAGCGGTAGTGATAGCGGATCGAGTAAGTGCCCGCTGCTGCCCGGACTTGTAGAAGAAATATTTTTTTCTGCCACCAATTCAAATGTAGCGGTATCGCTAACCAGGTGCTGAAGAAAGTGGAGAATACAGTAGCGGCGCTACTATCTAGAACACTGTGCACAGATTGTGCGTGGAAGTTTACGAACTGGTTTTCCGTAAGGTTCTTTGCGAGTTAAATACGAAACGTTAATAGGTTGTTAAAAGATTAATAGGGTAATGCAGGTGACGGCGCCTCACACAAATCTTTGTAGGTATCGCACAATCTTTGCATGACTTCAGGACATCTCAGTGCTCCTTGTACATACTGGACACACATACAGTTCCATACTGGATGCTTATTTTAATGAGTATTCTTGTTACCTCATACTGAATCAGATTATCTTACCCGTGACTTCGGCGTCATACTGGCGTCTCCTTTCTCGTTCACCGAAGCGGCTCCAACGATCTTGTTCCCACGATGGTGATGGAGATGTGATAAAGGAAAAAATGGGGATGTGTGTCGCGACGAAGTCGAACTGCCTATCCCAGGGTATGGTGAGCTAGAAGCTAGCTCACCACACCATACCCAGGGTGCTTAAACACAGAAAATATCAAACGATCCAACGATTTCGTTCCCACGGTGACACATCGAGTCTATTCTTTCAATGGCAGAGACAGAGCCGTGTCATTGGGTGTTTTCCACCTTGACGTTGCCCCTACTACTGAGTTCCAACACCGCCTTCAAAACGAACTAGAGGCCGATGAATTTTCAGAGCAAAATTCATTGCAACAATCTGCTCGCCTGGCATCGCACAACACCAGTGGAAGATGCTCACGGGGTGCTTCCTGTGCGGGCGCGCTTGTCGTGCTTTAACATCTGCCGCTCTGACCGCTGTCCTGCATGCGGGGCTTCTGAGTCCGCGGAGCATGTCTTTTTGCGATGCACCATCCCAACACACCTTTGTAATCTAGTACAGGAACTGTATATGGCCTGCCTTCCACTGACTGTGCCACTGTGAGGTTTTTAGACCCTCCACCTGTCGTTGAAACGAACAGAAGCAGTTCACTTTGCTTACGTAAATTAATTCCAAGTGTGGAGAAGTCGGTGTCGCTTAGCCTTCAGTAGCCCAGACTCCGGAAGCCCAGGGTACCATCAAGTCATTGGTGCTGGTCTTTGTGCGCATCTGGGTCGTGAGCAGAGCTTGTATGGACCCCTGGAGTGCTCTCTCCGGCTGTTGTTTCTCGCCACACGTCTTTTTCGCCATGTTCAAGATAAGTGGGAGCTCATGTTCTACTCGCAGAGCTAGGACCGTACGAGCCTCCGAACCGATTCTTCCTGAATTCTGGATGGTAAGCATGGTTTGGCGGGTCCGCACAGCAATCACCCTTCGGGTGGAGTTGTTCTCCAATATGTAGGTTAAAGTTCTAGTACGTGTAAAGGGTCCTACCTTCATATGTTTGTTCTCTAGTTGATGACAATACACATACACAGTGTTAAATGTAGCCTTTTCTCTCTTTCTTTTTTTACTTTGCCGTCCCCAAGAGGTTCGCTCTCGCATACATACAGAGGCTTATGTTTGGATTGAGATTCGGCCCCTACCACATGTTTGATGGAAAATGTTGTCACAGTTTCCTATGAAGTCGTCCTAGGAACACCCGATCGATATACCATCATACCTGCAGGCAATCAACTTTGTGCTAACCACACCGGTACACCACCATGACGCTATTATTTTCTGCGAGCTCCGTTCGTTGTTACACACACAGCCATTTTCCAATCGGCCTTACTTGCTATAGCTTTGCATTGTTTTCACACTCACTCGCTCATGTTACGTATGTCTTGCGAGTGTGACGACGGTCCCCGAGAGGGAGGTATATACGTACTTGCCTGTTCCGAGCATTGGGCGTCACCCGGACACCGAGCACAAAATCAGAATTTCCGAATGGTCCGGGTGAAACTCGAACAGGTAGCAGACCGCTGGCATCATTAAGAAGAGTGACTAAATACTGAGGAAAAGTTTTCAAAAACAAAAGAAAATACGTTTTGCTGCATATCCTCTTGCCCAGAGACTTTGAACAGATTTGAACAGAACATTTTATTGTTCCAGGTTCTGGAGTACTCCCAGGTTTGAAGCTAAAGCAAATTATCTAGTTATCTTTCCTCAGGCGTTCACGTGCAGCGCGAAGCTTAAAATTCCTCTCGCAGGCACATTTAACGCCATAAACAGGGCTCTCTGAAGGTCTACGGGCTCATGTGCGACTGATTCATGTACCAGGGATCGAACCTCATGTCCTAAAAAGGAGACTTCACCAGAGACTCAGGGTCATGTCAGATATAATAATAATAATAATAATTATTATTATTATTATTAGTAGTAGTAGTAGTAGTTACTTTTCATTTCGAAGCTCAACAACTTTCCCCTTGCCGTTCCTCAACCGTCTTACGGTTTAAACGGTCTAAACTCTCTTCGTGACTTTGCCGATTTCTTGTCGCTCCCCAACCATAGGGGACAATTCCTTGAACTTTGTTTCGTCCGCTCGGCCAATTTCACGTCTGTTAGGCCTGCTTCCCCGTTGATTCCGCCAGACAAATATCACCCTCCTTTTGTAGTGTCCGTGCCTACTTCTTTTCGTAATCATCATGTAGCATCCGATATTTTCGATCTTCGTCGAGGTGATTACGTTGGTCTATATCATCATCTCGCAGCTGCTAATTTTGAACCCATATTCAATGCCACTGATGCTAACAGTGCTGCTGTTTTATTTACAGATATTGTTCACTCAAGTATAAGTTCCTTTGTCCCCACTCGGACCACACAAAATGTTCATAGATACCCTACTTGGTTCTCGAAGGAGACCAGATCTTACCTAAAGAAGAAAAAATTCCACCACCGGCAATTCAAAACGCATAACTCCATAACACACTACATACTATTTGCTCACTACCGGACACTCATTGAAATGGATCTCAAGAGTAATCCTAAACAATTTTGGAAACACGTGCATCTTTCTAAAAACGAAAACAGTCTATACGCTTTGAACACTAACGCTGGGGTATCTTCTAACCCAACCTCGATATCTCAGCTCTTCCCTACACATTTTTCTTCAGTATATAAACGCGGTAACGCACAGCCAATTGCGAATTCGAGCTCCGTGTCGAACACATCTTATCACCTTCCATGTATTCCCACCTTCCCACGAGGAGGTCATCGCAGCTATTCGGAAGCTAAAACCTACTTTGACCCCAGGGGTCGACAAAATTCCTGCAGTATTCGTAAAAGCCTACGCTGACCTCCTTGCGCCCGTCCTCCTTCATCTATTCAACCTGTCTCTACGTGACTCTGTGTTCCCCACCTGTTGGAAAACTTCGGTTGTCGTACCAGTCCACAAGTCCGGCGATCCTTTAAATGTGTCAAACTATCGTCCTGTCAGTCTACTCTGCGCGTTTTCAAAGGTGTTTGAGCACATCATCTATGATCGCACGTTTTCTTTTCTCAAGTCGCAGATATGTGAGCACCAACATGGTCTCATGCCAGGCAGATCCACTGTCACCAATCTTGTATCGTTTATGTCCGTTGTGGCTCCTTGTGTCTCAGCACGAGGACAAGTAGATTCAATTTATTTCGACATTTCAAAAGCATTTGATATGATGGACCATACTATTTTACTTCACAAACTTCATATGACTGGTCTCGGAAACGCCCTCATTGCTTTCTTCCTTTCCTTTCTGAGTAACAGATCCTGTGTCGTAAAGGTGCACGGTGCCTTTTCTCCTGCTTACTTTCCCCCTTCAGGTGTTCCTCAAGGCTCAATTTTGGGGCCGCTCCTTTTCAACGTCTTTATTAATGACTTAGCTGGGCATATTCGTCATTCTCATGTTCTTCAGTACGCCGATGACGTGAAGATATTTAAAGTTATCCACGACCCAAATGACGTTCATAAGCTACAAACTGACGTTTCTTCTGTGGTTGAATGGTGCTCTAAAAATGGGATGGCTATTAATCCGTTGAAGACGAAACATATGACTTACTCAAGAAGAACTAACATAATATGCAATACATACGCAATACATACATACGGAGTAGCCAGTTCTGACTGGGTCGAGACTAACCTCTCCATATTTTTCTTTCTTTTCCAATCCAATCCAATCCAATCCACATACATGTGTTCCGATGCCATCAAGCGTGCCGATGTACTCAAGGATTTTGAGGTCGTTTTCGACTCCCAGCTGTGTTTTCATGGTCATGTCTCTTACGTACGCTCTTCAGCTCTCAAATTTCTTTGCTTGCTCACATATACATGCAAAATCTATTCCACACACTCTGTATTTCTTCACCTGTATCGTTCCTTAATTTTACCGCGACCGGAATACGCGTCTCCAGTGTGGAACTCTCTTTCCTGCACTGACTCGTCACGGATTGAATCTGTCCAGAAGAAATTTCTACACATTGTACATAGCGTATTTTTAAGAAAAAGCCCTCACTTTAGAATGTATGTCTATAGGGAGAGAATGTCATTTCTTAACCTCCAACCACTCTCAACGCGACGCCGTTTTCATGATATTATGCTCTGTTATAATATCTTACACAGTTTTCTCGATACACCATCTTTATTACATCAGCTTCATATCGCCGTACCTGTCAATGTAACCCGACACACGAATCTATCGTACTTATCCCACCATATGCCTGCAAATCTGATCGTACGTATTCAACAAATGACAAACGCAATTCACCCCTGTATTTATATCTTTAGCTCCCATTCAAACGTTTTTAAAACTCTCCTCTTGCGTTCACTCAGTAACACGTGAAGTTGTACAGTTTTTTTGTGTGTGTGTGCTATGTACTGTATAGCTTTAAGTCTGTACTGCATGTATCAGGGTGAATATCTTCCTGTTACGTTCGTCTTCCTGAATCTGTTATGTTATGTTTCGCCTAATCTGTATATATATATGTGTGTGTGTATATATTTATAAATACTGTATTTTCTGCGTTCGCCAACACCAAGGCTTCGGCTACTCTTGGGCACATTAATAAAAGTATTATTATTATTATTATTATTATTATTATTATTATTATTATTATTATTATTATTATTATTATTATTATTATATGTGCTCAGGGGACCATTAACCACTGTTATAGGTCCGGAGAATGGTCCACCGGTGAGGAAAGACAAAGGTGACTGTTACAAGCAACAGAGATAATGAGAAAACAGATAGAAAGGATACATGTAAAAACTTGAGTTAGAGCAGAACTAATGGCATTGAAAAATGTATAATGTGTATCAAATTCAACATGATGGTTCTCACGAAGACTGTACAAACGGGTTAAAAGGCAATTTACGGACGTAACTTGGATAGACGTCCTGCATAAAAAGAAAAGCAAACGAAAAGAAACAAAACATACAAACGAAAAAGACCAGGTGAAGTCTTAGTGAACGGGAGTGTGCATTGATGTTGTCCAAGTGTAGTAAATTTGAGCAGTCAAAGATGGCCATGTACGACTTCATACACGAACAGAAATCTGTAAAGGTTCTACGACGTGCAAACCGAGTTAATCGAGGATCTGTTCGTAATTATAGTAATGTTCATGTACAGTAGCGAGTTTTAGTACATCGGAAGAACTGTACGAAAATGATACGAAAAAATTTAGCGGTAAATGCGAGGGAAATGATTTAGCATTAAGCGCCTTTTCCGGTGCATACTTGACTTCCGGGTATCCACATCCGGTTTAAACCCAACTTCCGGTTGTCCACTTCCAGTCTAAACCCGACTTCCCGTTGTCTGCTTCGCGTCTATACTTGACTTCCGGTGTCCACTTCCGGTGCAACTCGACTTTCGATTTTCCAGTTCCGGTCTAACCTGAGTTCCGATTGTCCAAATCCGGTCTGTACTTCACTTAATTAGTCGCAATTACATTCAATTTCCTTGTAATCACCCCTCCATTACCGAATGTAACAGCAGGTTACCTGAGACAATCTTGAATTTCATTTCCCCCTCAATTCCCCTTTAATCAACGCTAATTACCTTTAACTGCGTTTAATTACCTCCGGTAACCTGCGGTTACCTTCGGTAATCTTTAATTTCATTTAATCTTTCTCTTAATTATATATATATAGAAGTTCAAAAAAAGACGCGGAAACAAATTTTAGGGGAGTTACAAACACTACTTTATTACATAGGGAGACGTTAAAAAGTAAAATGGGCAAGGGGTCGACGTTTCGACAGTGGCACTGTCGAAACGTCGACCCCTTGCCCATTTTACTTTTTAACGTCTCCCTCCCTATGTAATAAACTAGTGTTTGTAGCTTCCCTAAAATCTGTTTCCGCGTCTTTTTTTTGAACTTCTGTAAAACTTCGTGGCCGTTTGATAATCCTTTTACCTCACCCTATATATATATACCGGGTGTTTCAGTTAAATCCCCGGGCTAAATAATTCGCGAACGGGTGCACCAATCCACGAACTTTCTTTTTTACAAGTATCTGTCCGATACCACCTACAAGCTGCACACCGTGTGAATGAGTGGGAGGCGCTCATTATTAAAATAAAAATGCAAATGAGTTTCGTCAAAAAGCGTATCTTCTAAAGCAGGGCGCTGTCGGCATTAAAATGGGTACTACCCCTCTTGGGACCTTCAGTGGACACCTTTTAGAGAAAAATCTGCCACCGAAGCGGGTCATTTGTTGCAGTAATTAATTGGTTTCGGTTTACGTATTTTTGTCGCGGCTGGTCGCGGCGAAGCACAAAAGGGCGTATTTCATTGGTGTAATTCATTGATGTAAGGACGTAATTCATTGATGGATAAGGGAGTGAAAGAGCGTCCTTCTGCGCTTCGCAGCGACAAGCCGTGACAAAAATACGTAAACCGAAACTAATTAATTACTGCAACAAATGACCCGCTTCGGTGGCAGATTTTTCTCTAAAAGGTGTCCACTGAAGGTCCTAAAAGGGGTAGTACCCATTTTAATGCCGACAGCGCCCTGCTTTAGAAGTTACGCTTTTTTACTTAACTCATTTGCATTTTTATCTTAATAATGAGCGCCTCCCACTAATCCACACGGTGTGCAGCTTGTATGTGGTATCGGACAGATACTTGTAAAAAAGAAAGCTCGTGGATTGGTGCACCCGTTCGCGAATTATTTAGCCCGGGGATTTAACTGAAACACCCTGTATATATATATATATATATATAGCGCAGCTACCCAGAGCTGACGAGCCACAAACACGGCGAGACACATGTCCTCTGGTGCTGTCGCATCGTTCCATGCGTATCTGTTTCTCTGCGTGCAGCCATAGAAGTCATTTTAATATATAATTTTGAATTTCAAACACGTCTAGTGTCATTTACTTGTTTCTCCAATGGGTTTTTTTTCCTCGTTATAATTCAGTGGCTTGCACTGTGGCATTGAGGAGTGCTCAGTCACCCTCCCAGGTGTATATCGCTCGCTGAGCGACCCCTGGTTTGCCTATTCCGAACATTCCGAACGATGCGCAGCTACCCAGAGCTGACGAGCCACAAACACGGCGAAACACGTGTCCTCTTGTGCTGTCGCATCGTTCCATGAGTATCTGTTTCTCTGCGTGCAGCCATAGAAGTCATTTTAATGTGTAATTTTGAATTTCAAACACGTCTAGTGTCATTTACTTGTTTCTCTAATGGCTTTTTTTCCCTCATTATAGTTCACTGACTTGCACTGTGACATTGGGAAGTGCTCAGTCACCTTCCCAGGTGTATATCGCTCGCTGAGCGACCCCTGGTTTGCCAATTCCGAACGATGCGCAGTTACCCAGAGCTGACGAGCCGCAAACACGGCGAAACACGTGTCCTCTGGTGCTGTCGCATCGTTCAATGAGTATCTGTTTCTCTGCGTGCAGCCATAGAAGCCATTTTAATGTCTAATTTTGAATTTCAAACACGTCTAGTGTCATTTACTTGTTTCTCTTGTTTTCCCCTCAGTATATATATATATATATATAAAAGTGAAATAATAAGACTTGGACTACAGGTTACAGGAACGTTAACAAAAACTAATTTATTTAATGGGCAATTTAACACATAGATTAAAAAAAGAACGGTCGACGTTTCGACAGTGGCACAGTCGAAACGTCGACCATTCTTTTTATGTTATTTTCTTTCTTTCTATGTTCTTTTTATATTCTTTTTACCATGTGTTAAATTGCCCATTAAATAAATTAGTTTTTGTTAACATTCCTGAAATCTGTAGTCCAAGTCTTATTATTTCACTTTTATTCAACTTCGTAGCCGTCTGATATATTAACCTATTTGTCCTATATATATATATATATATATATACATAAGCAAAATTATAGGACGTGGACGACAGGTTACAGGAAAGTTAACAAAAACTAGTTTATTTAGTGGGTAATCTAACACAAAGATTATAATATACTATGAAACGTTTAAAAGTAGTAGTTTTTCATAGTATATAGCATATGGTCCTGTGTCTGTTGTTCATAGTATATATATTATAATCTTTGTGTTAGATAACCCACTAAATAAACTAGTTTTTGCTAACTTTCCTGTAATCTGTCATCCACTTCTTAATTACGACGCTTAATTACGTTCAACTACTTCAATTTCAATTCATTTACCTCCACTTACATTTACCCTCTTATATCCCCTTTAGATGTTCATTTATACACTCTTAAAAATGAACTTCACCACATAGCACGCTCCTAGCCAACCACCATCTCGAATGATATCGTTATCTGCTCCGATTTGCTGAAAACGGGAGGCGTACGCCTTTTTTGTGACACTTATGCTGTTCATAATTGTCACAAAAAAGGCGTACGCCTACCGTTTTGAACAAATCCGGTCACAGAGCGATATCATTCGAGATAATGGTTGGCTAGGAGCATGCTATGCGGTGAAGTTCATTTTTGAGAGTGTACCTCTGCCTCGGTGAGGCTTCACCATCTGCTACACACACGTACAGCTTTTTTCATTTTGACACTCCTACACTGTTAAAACAGAACTTCACCACATTGCACGCTCCTAGCCAACCATCACACCGAATGATATCATTCTGTGCATTGATTTGTTGAAAATGGGAGGAGGCGCCTATCTGGGACAGATTATCTTGTCCCAGATAGGCGCCTCCCCCCTGTTTTGAACAAATCATGACACAGAATGATATCATTCGGTATGATGGTTGGCTAGGAACGTGCTATGTGGTGAAGTTCTGTTTCAACAGTGTAATGCTGACGTATTAAAAGACCAACGCGCGTGGCGTAGTGGTTAGGAGAATCACCTTCGACGCCGAAATTAGGAGGTGACGCGGTTTCGAATCCCGGCACCGGCTGTGCTGTCTCAGGTTATCTTTGAGTTTCCCGGCAAACTTTCCAGACGAATGTAGGCACAGTTCCACCTGAAGTCGGCCCAGGACCCATGCTAACCCCCTGTCCCTCACTCCTTCCTGCTGTCCTTTCTCCATCTGTCCAGGTCTGTACGCCGCTCATAGCCACAGTTACTTCGCGGCGCTAATCACAGAACTAAAAAAAAAAAGAGAAATTGTCAATGTGATGTCACCCGATTCAAAGAAACGGGACAATTGGCCAATCATGTTTTCGAAAATCTGTGATTGTGAACAACTTCTGATGTACTAAAACTCGCTAATGTGTCAGTCATAGAAAACACCAAAACAGCATCGTTGGACGTGTTGGCAAAATTCCACGAAACTGACGAAAATTCAAGAAAAGGAAGTACAATAGTAACGAATAAGCGAAATAAACGTAAAGGTTCAACAGAATTCATAGTAATATGCGGTATAACTGTATAAGATATATCTTCTCATTTGTTGAAAACACTCTTTTCTTTCTTCATGAAACTCGGAAATATCGCACCTAGCAGCACCAACTCTGCTGCGCCCACCCCATCATCATCCAATATGTGTGTGTGTGTGTGTCACCTGCATGAACCTCGTGAACGTCACATGCAGATGCAGTACCCCATCTTGTTGAGCTGGGGAGCAGGTGAATCGTCTCCTATGCTACTGTTTCTTTTTCTTCTTCTTCTTCAGGGGTAGTACAAAGAGAGAGTTTCGTAGGCCAAGCACACTGTAAAAACTATCTCTATCCTTTTTCTTTTACTCCCCCTTCTCCCCTTCCCCTTTCAGAAAGCAGTGAAACTTGCCGCCTTGTCTGAGCAGGCAGACCTCACTCCTCTTCCTTATAACATCACACCACCACCACCACAATGTCCACTGTGCTTCGCTAGTATACCGCAACTGAAATAATTATGGGGATATGATCCATTTGGAACGCTTTGACGCAGAAATGAATTATGTAGACTCTCAATCAATATTACAAATCAAGTTTCGCCCTTGAAAGGGAAGTCTTTGGTAAACGAGCGTTCTCTTATTCTGACGTATATCTCCACATAAACAGAATTGCTCGCACGTCCGTCCCTGGCTTTGCGTCGGACGCTTTCAAGGCCGGTACGATTCCCATCAGGCCAGGGTGCACGATCCTTCCCGGCATGGTGCTGAACATAACCAGCCAATAAACTCATAATCAATCAATCAAACAAACGAGCGAGCAAGAAGCTCGTCAGGGAACAACACTGCTGCCAGTACATAATTTGCACGATTTATCGGAAGACAAAAAGGTCTCCTTCTGCGACATCATGCACAAACCTTAGCCATAAAGCTTCCGATAATGTTAAAAAAAAAAAAGATAAACCCAACTGGATTACTAGATTGTGAAAGTCACGCGTGACCCTGTCAGTAGCATAATGTAGCGGTCATCGTTTTCATTATCGTTATTTTCCCCCACCGATCTTTGAGCCGATCGGGTTCCTGGTTGAACGAATGCAAAAATAGCTTTTGGGAGGGGACCCTCGAAAAGCGAGTCCGGACGGAGCCAACGAAATTTGCAGGGTTATAAAATTGTCGGTGTAGATTCTATATGGACACCCACGGCGCCGATCATATAACGAACGACCGGCGGGGATTCCCAAAGGGATTACACAGTCAGGGAAGTCACTCTATTGACCTCTTCGGGGGTTCCGTTTCTGTTGAGGCTCGTAATCAAACGTGTAAACGGATTGAAAAGACGATTATCGGCAGGGAACGGCGTCCGATATCTTCCAGAACGAATTAGCTGAGCGCCGACTTTGCCAGTTCATTATTCGCCGATTCTTTATCTTGTGTTCATTGTGGTATTTGAGTGGGTGTATTTGCTTGTTCATACGTTGAATTAGCGCAAGAATTAAAGTGATCCTGAGAGCGCATTCTACACACACAGCCGTCTGGCTTTTTCGATGACTGCCATACTTCAACTATACAAATGGAGTTACTTTTCGATGCTCATCGCATAATCAACATTTCTGCCCGTCATGAGCCCCCTTGTAGCTTGCTAAACGACATCAGCATGACCAATCGCCGAGTGGTAGACGCATTAGAGTGCGATTACGCTCCGCACATGGCAACGATTTGCCCATACGAGGGGCCTCCGAAACAAGAACATGGGTTTTCATGCGACAGGGAAGAAAATACACCATCGTACCAGAATGCAGCGTGCATCAATGGCCGTATGATTGGAACAGTTATAAAAGCTGTTATATTCAACGCCTTATTAGTCTATTCCCGCGACATGCTGAATTTTGTTTTAGCTGTGGTTTACGTCATTACTCATATGTTACGTGATATGTAATCTTTTTGTCATTTGCATAAATCGTACATAATCGTTTGTATAAATGTCGCGAAGCGCTCGCCTCAAAAAGTGTTACAAAGGAGGCGTGCTCTTGGTCGAATAATAGAGGGTGTGCGTGGACAGTTGACAACGAGGCTCCCGAGCTGCGGTATTTATTTATTTATTGTACCTTAAAGGCCATGCAGGTATTACTTAAGGGGGGGGGACGAAATGATAGCATCACAGCATAGCAAGAGTAGCGAAACAGCAATAGCAAATAACACACACACAAGGTATTAAAGTATCAAAGTATCCAATGTAAACGAAATGCACGGGAACATGACAGACATATGATAAGGCGGGAAGGGAGTTGCCTCAGGACAGAAGTCGCCGATATTTCGAACAGAGACTGTTCTTCTTCTGGGCACCGTCCTCATCATTGGCATGGTGTTTAAAGGTTAGGTTAAAGGTTAAAGGTAAAGTTTAGGTGTGACGTGTTTAAAGGTTCATGCGAATTGTGGGTCAACAGCCCCGAGGGAAGAAAGGGTCCGTACGGGCTTCTACCGCCGGAGTGAATGGCCGCTTTGTTAGAGTGTGGAGGGGATTATGTGAACGTAGTCACGTGAACGTAGTGATCTAGGCTCCAGACCGGTTACAGAAAAATGGGAGGTTCACGGACACGTGGACGAAATGGGACAACAGGCAAGAATTTGCAAGCGTAGCGAAAGATAAGGAGGTCAGTGGTTACGTGGGGAAAATTCCAGAACCAGCAAAGGTTTTTTTTTTATAAATATTAGTAATACAAAGTTGTGGCATGCAATAAAGAAAGCAGAAAGCAGTGGCCATACAGAACGTAACAGATGATAATGGAGATAGAAGGGAAAAGCATATTTCATTTGTGAAGTGTTTCTAGGGTGCCTTGTGATTTGTTGATACCGGACGGATGAAGTGCGTGGAACTTGTATATGAGATAAGACTCCCTATCACGTCTGTCACGTGTGGATCTAAACCCGGTTTCTAGAATATATAGTTTAATGTTGTCAAAATTGTGACCAGGAACGTTAAAGTGTTCGGTGACTGCTTTGGGAAGTTTGTTGGACATAGAGCAGTCACCGCATTCAATGCAGTATATGACATTGGAGCTTGTGCATGTGAATGCGTGGTTAACGGGCGTTGGTGCAATTGCTCGCAGTGCTTTTGATGGAGTTAGCGTGTTGAACGTGCTTGCATGTTTTGCAGCGCGGGAGGTTGCAGGGTCGTGTTCCCGTGTACGGGGAACGAGCACCCCGTACACGGGAACACGACCACCGTGCAAAAGATGGTGATGATCGCTCCAACTGCTGTTGGAAAAAATTAAAAATTACAGGACGGTACGATTGTGTAACGCGAATTCCAGCGGTGGCTGTTGTGTGTGGATGTTGACACTTTTTTACTATGACACTGATATATGCACAACTACTTTAGAGTGGCGAGTACTGCCTTGTGATCTGTGAAGTGAGTGGTGATGTGTAGAGCTGCGATTAGCTAGACAAAAACATAACTAAAATCGGGACAAAAGCGGGACAGGAAACACTGAAAAGTCGGGACACTTTTCCGGAAAACGTACCCATCTCCGAGTATGTCAAAACCGCTTTTATTAGCTACCGTTAACCGGTCCCGCTGTAAAATACCTTCTGGCGACACGTCCACACAGAACGCCTGTTAGTCGCTATTCTGAGTGTATCGGAGGAAGAAGAAACCAGTTTTCGATGTCCGTCGTATTGACGGAATGAATGGATGGAAAAGAAAAGCATGGAGATGTCTGTGTTGACTCATTTTCCCAATTTATTCCAGCCTAGAGGGTGTCGCACCGTGTGTGCAACTCGTATGGTACTTCAAGATACTCGCATGGTAAGCGAAATATGAGCGCCCGTGGATGCTTCAGTGCTCGCTTGAACGGCACCTAGACGCCAATAGACGGGGGCGTTTTTCGTCCATTGGCCAAAGTAATAAGTAGATAATAGAGTGGCCGGATTCAATTAAGGGCGATCCGGATATCGGGCTACCCGGATAGAGACCCCCCGGGGCGGCGCCGTTTATACCGCCCCCGCCTAATTGTGGTTCCACAAGAAGAGTGTATATCGTAATTTGGCAGACACCAGTCGGAACGCCAGTCACGTCGTCGGCAGCCGCAGGGGCCTCGCACTTTCCTCCTGCTTAGGCTTCTTCATTCGGGTCGCCGATGGACCTCGAGTTTCAGGTAACCGCGCGTGCTGGCGCGCCCATAGAGGAATAACAGTTGCATGACAGACAGCACTCAGGCAGATTTCATTGTGTATAGGAGTGGCACAATTGGGCGGCAACAACTGTTTCATAGTTCCATGTCGTGGAATTTTGTTCTAACTTGCGCTACGTAGTCGGAAATCAGTTGCTTCATTTTTATTGCCATTTAGCAACGACTAGATCTTTACACCGCACTATTGCCGCACTCTAAGGACAATGCTCGTAAGCAGGCGCGGATCTAGGGGTGGTGTCCAGACCCCTGGACCCCCCTCAATTCCAGACTTGAACATAGGGTTCAATGGACCAATCCCAGCATGCACGTGGTACTTGTCCACAGCGGACCCCCCCTCGGGAAATCCTAGATCCGCCCCTGCTCGTAAGGCTATCTATTGATGCATTAAATAAAGACGTAGAGCGCTGTTGTGCACATCAATTACATTGTTATCTCTGCCCGTATGAATGGTGAATGAATCTTGCACTTTTGTGTGCAGTGGCAAGTTGTCTGGAATGCGATAAAATCATTGTGATATGCTACGTACAATGCTACGTTATAAAATACGCTATAGATGAGAGCTTACTCGTTAGTGATTTTCGATTCTTTCACTACTAGTGAGTTTGAGTGCATCTACGCGATCCCTTTTGCATACGTAAGGGATAGCGTACGATGCACTAAAACTCACTATTAGAGAGTTTTAGTACATCGTACGCTATCGCTCCTACGTACCTAAGGGATAACGTTGGTGGTTCTGCGCACTGCGCGATGCTCTGTTCTGTTTTGAGCGTGCGCAGAACCATCAACGCTATCTTTTACGTACGCAACGGCGACAGCGTACCCAGGGATGGCCATAAATACACTTTTTAGTATTAAAAAATATAAAATGCTTTGTTGAAAGAGATATTTAATAATAATACAAAATAAATACCAAAAGCATGGTATTTCAATATAATTATAAATTTTTCGAGTCTGTATTTAAATACAAAATATAAATACGTGTATTTATATTTTAAATCGTATTTTAATTACAATGTATTTAACTACTGCTCATCCCAACGTCGCGTTACGGCGAAGATGTCGTCAAAAGTGGAGCAAACAAAAGAAGTGCCGAACGAATTATCTATAGATATGAAGGAATGCTTTCGGTAGCCTTTTCAATATCCGAACCATACTGAATGCTCATTTTGTCAGCAGCTAATACACTTAGCTGCGTTAGTGTACTAATCGCCGTGTAGAACGGATATATATGCACATTGGAGGGAACCAAGAAGAGATTATTCCCTAAACCCTCAAATAGACAGCTCAGGGAGTATGCAATGCTAACAAGGTTACTCTATAGTAGAATCAATGCGTCCAAAGCGGTTTTCATGCCCAGTTACGTACGAATCGCACCAGAACGGGCAGTGCTTGAAACAGTTGGGCAGGCCAGCAACACTGTTCATCGGTGAAAGGTCGAACTCACTCGAACGGTCGAAGGTGGTCGAACTTGATCTGCGATCGCTTGTGCTGACTGCCATTCATCATAGCATTGTAATACATTTACTCAATACATAGCCCTAGATGTGCGCTCCATTTTTGTGATACTGTTTAGAAAAAGTCTGCTCCGAAAGACGCTCAAAATGTAGGGCGTGCCGCCACACGGGGAATCCCCGAGAAGGAGTAGCCAACCACTACAGAAACGGCTCTCACCAAGCTATGGGATGCTCGCGTCGACTTTCACGATACCATGCTGACACTCATATGGAGACACCTTTCGTCTGGGGATTGCGCCTTTTCGAATTTGTACTCAAAAGGGCGATGTGTAACTGGAAGCGCCAAAATACACGCTGGAATTTTTTCACAGTATCCCATGACTCCCCAACAGAAGAACTTTTTCAGCTCGTATTATACTGACTATTTATTTATTTATGATACCGGCTTTTTAGCATCAAAGAAGGAAGGGGTGGTTATAATAAGTGCAAACATAATGAAGTGGACACATATACAAAACATAAAAAGCAAAAGGGGAAATGGCACAAGATACACAGAACAGTCACTATGCCACGTGACAGTGCTCGGAGAGAGCTTTCTGAAACAATGAAGGGTCAGTAATTGATGAATTAGAACTGGTTCCACTCGAAGAAAGTCTGGGTAGAAATGACTGAAAGTATGTGTTGGTGGTATGTGAAAATGTGTGTTCGGTGTTGGTGCAAAATGTCAACCTTCTGATGCTTTGTTTATTTTGTTTATCCGAAAATGATCAATTTCTTTCAAGCACCTCAGTCCGCTTTCAGCGGAGGCCGCTCTATCCACAGTGTGTTCCATGTCGACAGCGTTATTCCTATCACTCTGCTGGAGGCTGGCGTAAAAAGCTCTTACAAGATGGGCAAGCAGAAAAGGAGCAACTCCGGAGTGGGAACCCTAGAGGCGATTCCCTCTCACGGGGTGGTGGTAGTGGTGATGGAATGGTGGTCAGGTGCAGCCGCAAGTTCGTCGCGGAGTCGCAAGAAGACAGACCAGGCCCAGGCGTGGAGACTATACACGATCTTTATTTCATAGCACTTTCAATCCAAAGACCGTCAATTCTCTGAGACAGGCATGCACCCACGGCTTTTTCGGATGCATCCGTGGTCAAGGTATATTCGTGACGCGGGTCTGATGACACCAGCTTTGGGATCCTAGCCAGCTTCTCTTTCACCACCTCAAACGCCTTATTTGCTTCGGCATTCCATGGCAGCCTATTGGTACGCGCCGATTGGTTAGATTGGTCAACGGGAGTACTAATTCTGAATAGTTAGGTATGTATTTCCGATAGTAGTTGAACGTACCCAGCGCAATTCTTGACCCTTTCTTGTCAGTCGGCGGCTGCAATTTCTTTATGGCCGCGACATTATCCGGGTTCGGTGACTGTACGCCGGAACCGACCCAATGACCTAAGTATTTAACTTTCGGCTCTCCAAATCGACATTTCTTTATATTCGCAGTTAGACCACTCTCCCTGAGTGTACTGAGAACTGCTCGCAAATGTCGGACGTGTTCCTCTCATGAATTGGAATGACCTGGAATGTCATCAATATACACGCACGTATAATTTCTATGGCGCCTTAGTAAACCATTCATCACTCGCTGAAATGTGGCAGCTGAGTTCCGAAGCCCATAAGGCATCACCTTCCACGCATAGAAACCACTAGGTGTGGCAAAGGCAGTGTATTTCTGCGATTCAGGGTCCATCTGAATTTGCCAGTACCCTCTTGTCATATATAATACAGATATGAAGCGTGAACACCTCGTGGTATTCCGCTACTAACTCGTCCAATTCTGTCTTTTGTTTAGCATTTAGCTGATTCACGGAATTATCTACTACTCTGGGGCAGTCTTGTGTTGTAGGAACTGGACACGTGTCTACCTCTCCAAATTCAACGTCTTCGCCGAATATAACTCCCACCGCGTCAACGCGAGCAATATAATTCCTCAATTTATTCGCATGTACCCAGAGTTCGCTACCGTCAGGCATTTTCACCCTGTGACTATCAGGCCTTACCCTTTCTGTTACTTCCGCCGGAGCTTTCCATTTTGCTTGCTGATTCAGGCTCGAGTATCAGCACTTTGTTTCCGGGTTGAAATTCCTTCGCGTGCGCCCTCAAGTTGTATCTACCTGCGTACGCCTCCTGTGCGCTCTGCACCCTTTCGGATACCTCTCTGGACATTTTAGACATTCGCTCGCGGAGCTGACCTAGATATTCTCCCGCCGGCTTGTTTAGCCCTGTCGGTGGCGTCCAATCGCCCGCCCATGTTTGCTGCAAGATGCCGAGAGGACCATGCGGAGCTTTACCAAACATCAACTGAAATGGTGACACTCCTGTAATTTCATTCGGTACCTCCCTGTATGCCCATGGGAGGCACGGGATATAACGGTCCCATTCTCTGCCCTCCTCGTCTACAACGTGACGTAGCATCGCTTTGAACGTCCCATTCCAACGTTCAACGAGTCCGTTGCTCTGGGGGTGATCGGGAGTCGAAAATCTCATCTGTACTCCCATTCTCTCTGCTAACTCCTGCGTCAGCTTATTGGTGAAGTTTGTCTCTTGGTCCCAACAGATGGTCTCGGGCACGCCATATCACGCGATCACATCAACCAATGCCTGACATATAGCCTTAGCCGTTAGAGACCTATGTGGTACGATTTCGGGCCACCGCGTGCAAAGGTCTACCATGCACAGCGCATACCGATGCCCACGTGCTGACGGGGGATCTAGGGGCCAGATACATTCCATGTACAACACTTTGAACGGCTCCTCTGGTCTAGTTAACGGAGTGATCGGGACGCGATCAGTACTCCTGGCCTTAGAGAACATTTGGCACCCGTAACATGATTGACAATACCTTTTTATACCCGTTGCCACCGAAGGCTAATAGAAAGCACTTTTAACCCGTTGTTTTGTCTTCTTCTGGGAAAAATGACCTCCCAATGGAGAGTCTTGCGCAAGGGTCAGTACCTCGTTCCTACGAGATATCGGTAAAACTAACTGCTTACAGTCACCGTAATAAGTGCAGTCGTTATGGTATAACAGCCCATCGATTACAATCATGTCGTGCGACCCTTCCTTAGCGTGTTCCCAGGATTCTTTTAGGGATTCGTCCTCTCTTTGTTCCGCCGCAAACCTACGCGACTCCTCACTTCTTATTTCGGGTTCAGCATCAATCTCGCTGCTGACAACATTAATAGACGCATTTTGGTTTTGCTCTACTTCCTCATCTACCTCACCCTCGTCGGTCGTTTCCCGACATTTTTTTTTGTTCGATTCCTATCGATCCCATTCTTGCTAGCTCTGCAGCTTCTCTACTAAGCTCTTCATTTACATTTCATATCTCCTCGAAATCGTGAGGTGTTATTAACGCGTCTATCCCCTGCGCTAGCTCTTCGGTTACAGCACACAACGTTAGAACCTGTTGTCCACAGCCATCCTCTGTTTCTATTCCTAGAGGTATTTCCATCAGCTGAGCACCAACTGCGTGTCCGAAAGCATCTCTCAGTCTTATTTCACCACTTTCAATTTCGCTATCAGGAAACGAAATAATGTTCCGCTTCAGCACCGTTATGTCTGCACCCGAGTCAAGACGAGCTTTGACAACTCTGTCTCCTACTCTAAGTGTTACTAGATCTGCGGTCACACCCTCTTTCGCCCTTTCAATTGTCGAGCTCATCTGATCCCCGTGCAATAGCGCTACCTTAGCAACCAGCTTAGAACTGTCGTTCTGTCGAACCCATGGCTCATTACGTCTACTTCCCGTTTCTTTTGCTGAAGTCTGAGGGCATTGCCTAGCGTAATGGCCTTCTTCCTTGCAATTGTAGCAATGGACCACACGACCTGACATTTCGCGTGTCGGCATCGGTATCCGGCTACCAGCATTGTTTTTCCCTGGGACAATTTTCTCCCTTGCTTCAGGCGGCCGCTTTTGAGTCGCCGGCGCTACTGTTCTACGCTGCTTCGCTCCTCACTTAGTTTCTTTAGTTTCTTTCTTAGCCATTTCGACGACTTTATCGGGTCTGTGCCATGTTCCCGTGTCTGCGAGCGTTACGTACGAGCGTATTTCATCCGACATCACATACGTAAGTCTGTCAACCAGAATTAGGTCTCTCAAGTCGTCTAGTGTCTTTACATTACGGCTCGCCGTGTAATGATCAAAGAGAGCTGACAATCTCGTCAGAAACTGGCCCCACGACTCCGAGTCACCTTTTCTTGCTTGATAGAAGTGTCTCTTGTATTCGGCCGGCGTTAAACGCAGTTCGGCTAGCAGTTTCTCTTTAACTTCGGGGTACAAAAGAGTCATCCCATTGCCGTGCCGCGCAATCACTGCCCTCATTTTTTCATTGAGGTACGCCAACAGTACCGTGCCTTGTATATCTTCCGGCACACCAAAGTTTTTGAACACTGTTTCGACGCTAACGAACCACTCAGGCACTAGAGCTTCTGATTCGGGCATCGCTGACAAAACCCCACGTAGATCTCTGGCATATTCGCCCACTCTACTCCTGTGTTCCGTGTTAGGCCTATAGCCGCTGCCGCCTCCTGCCTGAATCTACGCGAGCTTTATCCTTTCAATCTCTAACTGAAGTCGTAGCTTCTCGATTTCTCTGTCGCTACTTCCTCCGGAGCTATCCTCATTCGTTACATGCTCGACATTTTGAGCATCGCCAACAATGTCGCCCTCATCTGTACCAGAGTTTCCTTTCTTTGCGCTTAGCCTTGTCACTACCGACAAGGTGAATCTCTAATAAGGATATCGCAAAGAGCCTACCTCAGACACACTTTCGCCCGTTGACTTCACAGTCCAACGTTGATCCTTTTCCACTTCAAGGATGGACATTATAATTGTCCCTTGGTTGCTCGTTAGTAAATCAGGGTCATCCTCTTCGGCGTCGCTCCGTCGCGTCGTTCCACATACGATGGTGGACCTCTCCTTCCTATACTGTCCAGCGCTGCTATGTTGCTCCACCTCTGCTTCAGGGACTCTACGATGAGCTCAGACACCTCCGACCTTTTTGCGCCTATAGGCCTGCGAAGTCTCTCCTTCCGATGCCACTTCGCCGTGATATTCGATGGTGGACCTCTCCTGAAGATGCCGTCCCACCTGCTGGCTATGGCCTTGTCCGAAGATATTTCTCCTCCAGTCGCTCCTATGTGATGACTGTTTCTGGACTTTGGCGCCTCTCAGTCCTGGCCGACTTCTGCTGTCCTTGCTGTTGATGCTGCACCTATCCTGTCGACTGCGCCAGTTAAGACTACCACCACCCCGTGAGAGGGAATCTTAACTCGATCGGTTTCTGTAAAACTTTTCTTTTTGTTCGTTTTCGTAAGTAAGAAATGACAGGCCACTTATTATATTTTTTCCTGCTCTCTGTGGTGAACCCTATAGGGCTCATTTTCACAGTCAGCGCGAGAACTTCAGAATGATCGACTGTCTCATTTAGCGCATGATAAGGCTCGCATAGCGCTATATGAGAGAAAAAAGTCTATATGTCGTATTACTGGCAACATAGGTCGTAATTGTATGCCAGTCACGTAAAGTCACCTCGAGTTCTCCAGTCTTGTTGTGATTGGTCCCCGGAAGTCGTTTGAGAGATTGTTCGAACTCTTTGGTTGAACCAACCTATGGAAGGTCTCCCAAGAAATGTCCAAACAACGTCTCCACAGGTTGCGATCAGGGTGAGCACTCACCAAATCGCTGCTACAGAAAAGCAGCTCTGCGGATCACGCAACTTGCAACCACTGTAGTCAGTTTGAGCCCAACTGAGCACACCCTAAGGCAGTGTTTCCCAAACTTTTGGCGGTGACGGACACCCGGAAGCGATGAGAACCAATTCACGGACCCCCCCCCCCCCCCCCACACACACACACACCGTCACAGCCAGTGCATAACCAGCAACCTCGTCAGCTGCTGCGTGCTTTCGATACAGCTTCAGAAACGATTCCGGACTGGTTTCTTCTTCTTGTTTGTATATGTATGACGCGGACAAACGTGCATTGCAGGACTTTTCTATCAGGAATTAGAAGCTAGCCGTTGAAGCATGCTTGTAGCAATTTTGGAAGTTCTGGGTGTTTGGAAATCGGGCAGCATGTACGAGCGCGTGTTTGTGGGGACGAAAATCCTCACTGAAATGTGAGAGACGGTCGCGGACCCCCACGGACACTCTCGCGGACCCCCAGGGGTCCGCGGACCACACTTTGGGAAACACTGCCCTAAGGGACTGCTCAGCTGCTTATCTGAGTGAGTTCTCTTGTTGGCGCCTTTACGGAAGCCCTTTGGAAACCACTCTCTGGTGATCCTGCTGCTGAGCACTCCATGGATTCTTCCTCGTTTAGAGGAAGGCAGTCATAAAAAAATACAACGAAAAACCCTCCCATTTTGTGCAAAGTAGGGTCGGAAGCTGTGGTTTAAAATTAACGCGTGATCGATCACATTGGCATGTTTCCATTTCTGAATCAGGAGCACACTATTCCGTCTCCCAAGAGTCCCGCGCACGTTGCAGGCATCTCTCGTGGGGCCATCCCACAAAATCAGTCCTAGATGAAAAATGCTCGGTGATCATCAACGAGGCTGTTGAACGACACCCCGGGCAGCAATTCTTAGGCCCCTGTTTAACCCGCAATCAGGGCCAAGCGATTTGAGGCCTCCGGGTGTATCACGGACGCTGGCCAAATATTTGCCGTATATCCGACCCTCAGCCTGCAATTAGGCGGTCTTGCCTCGATTATAGGTAAGCGATGGACGATTACGATCCAATCTGACAGCTGGGGCGACGCTGCCGCCGGCTTCCCCGCCAAGTTGGGCGCCACCTTGGAGCGACAACTTTTACGCCACCAGTCGTTGCCGTGTCACCTGCACCGCCCCTGCGACCAGAAGAATGCACGCTTTCTTCACTCGGAAGGTGGTTAACCCTCGGCCAATTCGTATTCCGTGCTTTGGCTCGAGGATGTAACTTAGTTTCTTTTTTCGGTACGTAATTATAGTGCTTACTTAACCTTTATGAAAAACAGTTGGGGCATCGTTATTTCGTACGAGCGACACGCACTGATGACATTTATTTTGGTACCTCATCTCTACTCAACCCAGGTAAGAATAAGTAGAGCGCGACCAACGGAAGAGTTGAAGTGGATTGCGTCACTCAGATTTATGATAAAAATTAGAGGAAAACTCTTCATATTGAGGAAATGTTGCGAGGCAGTCCTAATCTTGATTTACACCGCGTGGCACAACAATAATATCGAGCCTCACCTACACGATGAATAGCTGCGCAGAGATTAACACTGAACGCGGACGAAGCTAGCAGGAAAATGAATCATGGAGTCGAACCGATAGATATTACTCTTAATATTAGATAACATTAAGAAAAAATATTACTCTTGGAGCATTCCGAAACCTCCTGCTCAAATTTGTGAGGTTTCGAGGATTAACATTTACTCAAATGGAAACAGTGATATTACACTTTTGTTTAATAGATAGGTCATAGGCAATGAAGACATATGTTATTTGATGCATATGGATCAGTGCTGACACTTTAGTGACTTCGTTGCTACATTGAGCGCCTTTTGACTGTGCTTAGCGACTTTTTTTCATGTGCCACTGGGATTAGCGACTTTTTTAGTGACTTTCCCCGCATTATTCGGAGATTTCTGGAGACAATGACGAGCAAGAACGCCGGGTTACATTTAGCTTGCACTATCTTGGGTGAGATTTGACAAATTTTGTAGAGATGAGAACTGTTGACAATACTACCACGCGCTCCAAGCAACAATGGCTGAGATTAACACTCAACTGTGTGATTTTATTGTATAGGGTGGTCGGTCAAAGGTCGAGGTACTAGCGTGACACGATCAGGAACTGCGACAGAAACAATCATAAATCGATATAGCAGTGAGTGGTAAAACGAATTCGATGCATATGAACCCAGGTGATAGTCGAGCGGAATCCGGGCATAGCGGAGATGAAGGTGTCACGATGGTGATCACACCTGGGTAAAGAAGAAGCCCCGAGAAGAAACGTTCGCTATGTGACGTAACGTGCGTGTACAAATAGAAGCACACGGCGGGCCATGGACTTCTTCGAGGAAAGGTCCATTTCGTGCCGGTTCTGGATCTGCTTTGGGTAACATATGACAGAAGGAAACGCCAAGACAGTGCGCCCAGCGATTGAAATGATGCCTGCAAGATATGTTTAAGCGGTCAAGAAGGTGTGAAGCGAATATTGAAGATGGCCGGTCCAAGATCCCTCACATCTGCCTCAGAATATCTTCGCGAGGATCTGTCACGTTCTCTGCCGCCTTTATGCATGTATCGATGATACTGACCCACGTACCCGCACTGTCTCTTGGCACTTAGCCCATGACACACTGATTGAAACAGTTTGCCGACTTTCTGTTGTTTTCCTTCACATAAACGCTGGCTTTTGTGAATTTGCGTTATTATATTGTACCCTTGCTACAATGACGTCTAATGCAAAATTAGAAGAAGAAAGAAAAGCTATGAAACTCGTGCGCTTAGAGTCATTAGCAGGTTAGTAGGCGAAATGTGATCAACCGATCATCTATCAGCGACACATGATTCGTGTTGCTATATGAAATTTGCGATTCCGTAATGCAGTTGGATGTAAGTCATTTTAACCAGCATTTGAATTACCACAACCCTTGTGGCTCGGGCTGAGGTCAAGATGACAAAGCAAACGTCCAAGCGTCTTTCTGCAAAATGGTATTTGCTGAGGAAAGCTTCCATCGCAGCCTACGGCGTTGACCAAGTAGATAAACATACATCACGGTCGTTTCAGCTAGGCGAGAATAATTTTCGCACAATTTCGAGTCTATCTTAAATTAAGCGACTTTTAGCGACTTTTTATCCAAATTTGGCTATTTCAGGTCCATAATAGGTGGTGACACTGACATGAATTTCTCTTGTTCATTTTAATGCCAGAGGCTTGAGGACGACTTTTGATGATATCACCTCATTTTTGTACATCAAAGCGTGTACATAAAAGTGTTTCAACTAACGTGTCATGAAATTCTATTTAAAAATCTACTTCTCCAAAACATATGGTATCAACGCCATTTGTCTCAGGGGGGTTTTGCCATCACTTATGAGCACTTTTATGAAATTTAATTCTCGAGAAATTGAGTTTTCCCAAATGAACTCCGAAATTTGCCATCAACCTTACGTCTCTTTGACAGAAACGGAAAGCGCATGCAGGATTTACCCGATTCTATAGTACAAAATACATTTAATAATACAAAAGTAATAGCCGGAAAAAGTTGCGAAAACCTTCCCTTTGAAGAGCGCAAATTGGAGGTCAAGCTCAGTCCTGCTTAAAATAATGCAAGATGCGGCGGAAGAAAAATGGTCACGTGTCCCTTCCTCTTTCCTTCTCTCTCTCTTTCAAATAACTGTGCGTTATTAGAAGAAGGTTGGAAAAGCAAAAGTGAAAGGGCAGGTAGATGGCTTCCTCGAATCGCTCCCTTCGGAGATCTTGGCACGGCCGCTAATTTGCGCGCCGCGGAAGGACGGTTTTCGCAGTTTTTTCTCTGCTGTTACCATTGTAGTAGTGAATGCATTTTGCGCTAGAATGGGGTAAATCCTGCACGCACTTTCTGCTTCTGTCAGGTAGACTGGGTTGACAGAACGGCAGGTTGACTGGGCAAATTTCGGTGTTCAATTTGGAAAATCCAATTTCTCGCGAATTAAATTTGATAGAACTGCTCAGAAGTCATGGCAAACTCTCCCCTAAGATATGTCGTTGATTGCTGCGTTGATCCCATAATGTTCAGACAAGTAGATTTTTAAATAGAATTTTGTCATCCGGCATCCGGCAAGGGAGAATGCAGGTTTCCAAGCACACGACAATGCTGGTTGACGTCACGGTATCCTCCTTCGGACGAACGGCCCTAGTATGGAGACGGGTAGAAATCCAGCGAACCGATAGGGAAGTATGAAAGGAATTGCCTCAGGACGACAGCCGCCGATATTTCGAACAGAGACTGTTCTTTCGAAGAGAGACTGTCAGAGACTTCAGCGAGACTATCTCTGTTCGAAATGTCGGCAGCTTTCGTACTGAGGCAATTTCCTTCATACGCCCTAGTATGGAGCACTTTTTTCTGCTCTTCGCATTTTGGTTTCGGTTTGTTATTGTCATCATGTACGAATTAATTACTCGCTCAAAATGAATGCGAATGTTGTATTCGATATCGAGGGTGTGGTTCGTGTTCGGTATGATGCGTAACTAATTTTTTTTTTCTTGAATCCTTGCGAAGTCTTCCTTTAACATTTTCTATCGCGCATAGCTGTTTTCTTTCCTTCCGCTACATGTCTTCAGAGTCGGAAGCGGCGTTGCGGACGGTATTTAAACATTGAAAGCAACGGAGTGTGTTGATCTTGATGATAACCTGAATAAAGCGATTTTGTGCCCAGAAAAAAAAAAAAGAAAGAAGAAAACTGCAATACATCGTTCTTCCAATAACATGAGTCAGAGGTCAGTCAACCTGTCACCGCTAGAGGTCGCCTTTGTTGCCCAGGACTTTCCTGACTAGAGTTGTTTATCCAAATAAAATCCTTTGGTATTTGAACGCTTCCGTATGTGTGTCGTCTTTGTCCCTCCGCGTTCTCAATCACGTCCCAACCAACACGCTCTACACATTCTCGCACTGCAATACGTAGCCTTAAAGGGATGGTCTCGTACCCCCTGGCCCTCTCATAAAGTGCATCATTGGATTGCCCTTTGTTGGAAATGGAATAGTGCGAATTTACCCTACAAAGCACGTCACTGTTATTAAATAAACGAATTAAATCGATAAGGATTGCACAGCATAGCACGATTTGTGTTGGCAACAACAAGAACCGCTACGTCTGCCTGCGGGTACTGCGAGAAACTCTGTGATTGGATGCAGAAATCGTCTGCTTTCGCGCGCGCTAGCAGACGACTCTGAGAAGTGACTGGAGACCGTGGAACTCTCGTGCATTTTCTTTCAGTTGCCAAAAGAAAGACGCATATTGTAAGAAGCGGCCTACTTGCTGGTTTGGAAAAACTGTGTCAATCCACTTTTTGCGTCCCAATTTCGAGAGCAAAGGGAAGCTGGGAAGACTCGACCTAAATAAAATCACTTGGCGCCTTGAGCTTGCCTATAGGCCTGTTGCGCTGGGCCAGGTGGCGCTGCAAACCTTGTGTGTCAGCGCCACTAGTGGCGACCTTTGCAACAGATGGCCGCTCCCTAGCAGACGACACTCATTCTGCGCTGGCTAGGTTGGTGTGGCGTTACCGTTTATAGTCTGTTTTACGGATGCAAAAAGTCGAAAGGATTGGCAAATTCCTTCGAAAAAAGTTGCTGAAACACGTGAACAATGTGCAGCACGATATATGTAGGCAGCACGCGTGCATGTCGCGAATGACGCTGTTTGTTAGAGTGTTTGGTGCGCCCCTCTGGTGCACTGGGGTTTCAAAGTACAAATTTAATTCTGATTAAAATCAGGCCTAACAAGAACGAGGCAAAGATACATTCGCATGGGGCTTATCGGATTCAATGGGGACACAACGAAAACGTTTGCCGTTATACTTGAAGATAGGTGAACAATAATAACGGAACATTTATGAGAAACGACAAACTGTTTTATGGCTCAACCCCGGAACAGTTGCTCTTTCCTGGGAGTTCTGATTATGTTCTCCGCGTGCGGAATGTTCACGACGTTACTATAAACAGAACAGGCAGCCTTTAGGCAACGCAGTACCCATGATTCCGTACCGCTTTCGGGCACAGCCATGCAGCCTGAGCGACCTTCTTGACTATTTAGGGTTGGAATCAGCTATGATATATCCGCCTCGTCCAAACAGACGTCTATAACTTTCTTTGTTTCTTTCTCTCTCTCTCTTTTTTTTTTTTTTGAGTATGCGTACGGAACCAAAGACTGCATATACACACAAGGCTATAATATGTATATGGAGCTTCTGGTGGCCATGAAAAACCAGTGAAAGAATTGCTAAAAAAATAAAACAAGTGAGCTGGTAAGTGTAATTCGTAATAGTAAAACCGGAGACTAGGGACGACGAGAACAGACGGATACAGAAAAGAGGTCTCCAAACTCTTGTCTGTGTGTGTCTGCTTTAGTTGTCCCTAGTCTCGGGATCTTACTGTCACACAGCGACGATTCTCCAAGGCATCGGCTGCACAGTCGGCTTTTAGTATAAAAAGCAGAAAAGTGCAAAGCTAATAAAAGAAAACGAAAAGCATATCGGGTAAAAGCTTTTGTGTTCTGTTCTATTTCATTAGAACGGATGCCGATATTTGTCTACTGCAATAATTATACTTGGATGTTACATAGCCGCAACGCAAGTCTGTGACTTAAAATAGTAAATGGCGGCGTCGAAGTGTTCCTTCAGGGCTTCGCATTTTAGGAATTATCTACCTCTGGAGTACGGCAAAAGTTCCCCCGCCTGCATACCCCCACCAGTCCAAATAGCGCTAGTCGGTGACATTTCTTTTGGCATATTTTCTTGAGACATCCTTTGTTACACCCTTCGCGCCTACTCTTTTGGTAGCTTCTTCCGGGAAAATGATAGAAGCATACTGGCGAACGCTGTTCATGATTCTCAAAATTCGACGAAGAAGTTATTGCTTTAGCCACGTTCCCGCTGTACTCCAGCACAACAGTAAGCTGCGCCTCAGGCTTACGCTTTCGTTTTTCGCGTTCCGTTTCGGAAAAACGGCGAGCTCTTATACACGTCTTACCAGTTGCTATCAGTTGTGCATACGAGGCGGGAGCGGCCGCGTGTCGTACCATTCCGACGGTAGGGCTCGGAGTGGCGCTCCAGTCGCTCTAATCAAACTTTAGCGCAACAGCCCTATAGTGCACTATCGTTCTGTCTTTCGTGAGTTTCTCATCGTTATACATACGGAGCATTACGGAAAGTATTGCAGCGTGCCTGGGTGTAACAAGAAGTCTGTTGTCAATGGCAATCTGAGTTTTTATGCCCCGAAAGACGAAGCTACGAAGCGTAAATGGGAAGCAACCATCGAGAATCACACACGCGAAGCGTCTTCAACGAAAGTCCTGAATGTCAAACGTGTGTGTTCCGCACATTGCGCTGATGACGCCTATCGTCTCATTCCATCTTATAACTTATGTGCTGCGCGTAATCTATGTATTGTAGTTTTATTGCTGATATTTCATTGCATGTACTGCCTGGTATACTTGTCTGTAAATATGTAAGTACGTATGCCTGTTATGTTTGTAATGTACCTCTGTTTGTATCCCACTGTATATGTATTATATATATGTCTGTATTGTATCTACTGTGAGTTATGTGTATTGTGTGCGCCAACACCAAGGCCTTAGCGGCCGTTCTTGGGCACTAATAAAAATTATTATTATTATTATTATTATATGGTCAGGAACATCCTGCAAGCGCGGTTCGGGATGGCGCCAAAGACGATGCGGCTCGATGTATGAGCCGTCCACACGATCATCGGAGCAACTTCTGGCGACAACGGTGTTAACGTCAGTAAGGAATCTGATGTGCATAATTCCGGGGTCAGTATATTTTATTGAGAGAGCACCTTTAGAGCCCGCGAAACCCCGATCCGTGTGCTGCGGTCGTATACCGCGAATGAGTACTGAACCAACCGCATGTCGTAATTTGTTGTGTACATCGCCTTTCCAGGCCTTCCAGGCCCTGTCCCAACCGGAATCGTGTATCGTGTATCGTGGGCTGAACATCGTGAGTACCATGCTGTGTCTTGACGTCGCACATGCGAAAAATAACCAACGTTGACTGCAGATGATCCAGGATATTTTTTCTGAGTGCGGGGGAAGGGGGGGGGGCTGCCCTGGACAGCATGCTATTACACTACCAGGGTCAATTGAAACTCTGTGTAACGACTAAAATTGAAGGGTCGTGACATCCGGATCCCCACCCCCAGACCCTGTCCCTGGTTGAATAATATGCTGGTGGGATGGAAACAACAGCTGTTTCACTTGGCACAACGCGCAAGATCGAAATGTTCCGGTTCACACGCTAATATACATATCCTTGCATTTTGGCTGCATTCTAGGGTCACAAACGAAGACTGGATTTTATTATTTTGCGTTTTACTTATTGCACATATGTTGCAACAGCTGTACCTTTCGTCTAACTTGATCGTTTTTTGCCCTTTTAGTGACTGACAATTGAGAAGGAGAGGCAGACGCAGAGGGACTTTCCTTCCTGTGCCACAGTCAATATCTGATGACGGTATGTCACCAGCAGACATGTATAGCAACTCAGTCATATATCTGCTTACCTTTTCCCTCTCATTGATGCCAACATATATAGGTATAGAATATTATATCTAGTTCTATGTATAAATTAGTTTAACACTAGCATAAATACCACATTTTATTTTTTATTTTTTCTGTTGTCTGATTTATTTTCTACTTTATCAGTTTGTGACTTCTCCCAACATGTCAATACATCATTGCTATGAACACATTGCACATAAAATATAGAAAATACAGGGTGTAATTATGTTGTGGCTAACTATAGCATAGCTCTTGGTTTCCACGTCTTTTACAGTCAACGTGCTGGTGCTTGACGGGTTGCCCTTACAACCCCTGATACTCTACCAAACTGTGAGCCAATACGGGTTCAAGTATACACTTGTGCCATACAACCCAGACGAAGGTGCAAGAGCTACCGACAAGGCCACACAAACAGCTGTTCCAACTTGCACTCTAGGTATGCACATCTATGTTCCTAAATTCTGTATTATATAGCTTCTTGATCTAGTTTTGTTTGCGGATATTACAAACTGCACATGCCTTTTTGGGAACACAGACGCATCTGCGTCGTCCTACAGTGTCTACACAGACAATAGCTTCTGTAAATCCTGACAGTAAGGTGTCACTGGATTCAGCAAGCTGCAGCAGTTGCATGCCCGAGTGTGGCGACAGCGGCATAGGCAGCCACTTTGAGATGACACCTCCAAACATGTCAAGCTCACATGTTCCCGCCTTGCCTCTCGACAGCAGCCAACCGTTGCTAAGGAGCTCCACCCCGATACCAAAGGAGCTCAACATAGCTGTTGAGTCTGAACAGTACGAAGCTTAGTGCAGACAAACAGTATGCGCTCTAAACGGGGGGGGGGGGGATTCGGCAGAAAACTGCACATAGATATTATTTACGTCAAAATACTTATTAAAGGGGCACTAAACTGATGGTCGTACTTTGTCTAAAAAACTATACAGAGTGAAAGCAGGAGTTTCACTCTACCTAAATATGTGGAAGACTTTGTGTAGCTCAAGCGCTTTAACTATTTAAAAAGCAGATCAAAGAGCAAAATCAGTGCAACTCTCCCCTTCGTCTAATGCGTCAGCAAACGTCACTCGGCTACAACAAACGGGGCAGACTCATCCCCGAATGACGTTTTGCGTCGTCAACCAATCTTGGACTCTCACAAGGCCAGCCGCGGGGGAGAACTTGCCGAACCTGTTTGCCGTGTCTGCGGAGGGGTTTCACTTCAAAGAATAAGTGCGGCTTATAAAGAAATCTCATTTCTATTAGTGACGGCGGGGAAAAGATGTACAAATAATACGTTGTGGAAGGACATTCATCGTGAATGTAGTGTAGTGGCTCTGGAAATAACGCTTATTAAAAAACGCAGCAACGTAAGTGGTGGCCCGCACGAAACGTCAAAATGACGTCGCTCCTATTGTTGTGAGAACTTGAAGGGCGGAGCAAGTTCAAAAAATAGTGCGCAACGCGTTCTGTAATTATTGCGTTCTGTAATTATTGCGCTACTATGTCGTTGTCGACCTTCATAATTTAATGAAATATGTTTCAGAGTTAAACGGACATATTCCTACTGATACATCATTGCTCTTATATCGGTTTAGTGCAGTAGTATTCAGTCATGCCGAGACTACAACATGGCGAAAGTACAACATTGCCACCAGGGCAGCGCCACCGTCGTTCGCGTAGTTTTCCCCGCGCGGCGCGTGTGCGGAGGGTTGTCCGTGCGCTTATCGGCGGGGGGAGGGCTGCGTGCGCGCCTACCCGCTCACATTTTTTCAGCCTGGGCCGACTTCTTTCGTCATTTTTCAATCTGTGCCGATTTCAATCGCAACTTTTTTTCCAGCTACAACAGGTGTGCAGTAGGCGGTTTACATGCAAAGGATAGCCATACACAAAAGTACAAGTGAAAATATATTTATTAAAGTCATTAGTGTCAGGAATTATGTTATGACTCTGTGCGAAGCAGAAAAACTTAGCCAAAAATCTGATGCTATAGCATTGAAGGGGTATCACAATTTTTTATTAGTGATAATCACGCAGTTTTTAATTAAGCAGAAGGAGTAGCACATTTTAATCGAAAAAGATATTTTTAATCAATACGATTACAATCAAAATTAAAAGTTTTATTATAAAAAGTCTAACATGAGCACCATAGCGGAGTTTTAACTACACAGTTCTAGTAGATGTATGTAACTTCAAGAACAATAGCTAATATTACATTATGACACATTTAATCAAAGAAGATATTTTTAATCAATATGATTACAATCAAATTTTTTTTTCTAAATTTTCAATTTTTTTTACAATTAAAGTTTTATTATAAAAAGTCTAACATGAGCACCATAGTGGAGCTTTAATTACAAGTGCCGATAGATGTATGTAGTTAATTATGGACAGCAGAGAACCTGGAAGACCATGGGACACGAATGACACGAACACAAGAGGAAATAAAATCTATAACACTACCTTTAACCAAAGAAGATATTCTTAATCAAAACAACAGAGGAGGAGAATAATCTATCATTTTAACTATCATAAAATCATCCTCGTGACTTAATCTAGTCGAGCCCCATACAATTTTCATTCTAAGAGACACTACAAACCTTACTTTGTTTTATGAATTCAACACAGAAAATATATTAAAAATGAACTTCACCACATAGCACACTCCTAGCCAACAACCAGCTCTAATAATATCTGCAGTGATTTGTTGAAGACGGGAGGCGTACGCCTGTTTTGTGACAGTTATGAACATTTCGAGCACAATAGGGAGGATAAGTCGATTATTCCAACAATACACGACTTTTAATTAATCAATTTCTTATTAAATGAATAGCATAGACATACGGAAATAATGAGAACATCACAATCAACAGCTAGCATTAATAGAGAGCCAAAACAATGCACAATCCAATGTGTAAGCAACAGATACATGCAATAGCGAAACAATCTATCAAAACGATAAACATGCACTGATGAATAGCGGAGAAACACTTTGAACGGCACACGATCCACACGTAAACAATAGCACACAAACAAGGGATTAATGAGAAACACGATCAACAGCTAATAGAGAACCAAAACCCATCATGTAAACAAGAGGTACACAAACGATAAATAATTGAAAAAGAATCTATCAAAACGAGAAACATGCACAGAGCTAACACTGAATGGCAGAGAAACACTCTAACGGCGCATCTGCCAATGTGTAAACAAGATGTAAAGGAAGGATAAAGAGTTGAAGAACAATCTATCAAAACGAGAAACATGCACGGATGAATAGCAGAGAAACACTTTGAACGGCACACAATCCACACGTAAACAATAGGTACATGCAATGAAATAATGAGAAATACAATTAACAGCTAATAGAGAACCAAACGAATGCACCAAAGCAAACTATCAAACATTACAAATTGAAATGGAAATAATATATCTTTTAAACTATCATAAAATCAACCTTCCGACCCAACAATATAGAATTTTCATCCTACTCAGGCACTATAAATATTACCTCGACAGAGGTATCCAAACACGCAGCACAGCTATGTTTTACACAGTACAACAGACTTGAGCCCGGTGGGGTCACTCTCTCCCTCTATACACCCCAAAAGCAAAGAAACCGCATATCCTTTGTCAATCTATGGGGTGGGGAAACCCTCTCTCTTTTTCACATTCTTTTCTCCAAAAGGAAATATTCTTAGGACTGGTGTACAGAGACGAAATTTTTTATTCATCGCAAATAGACATTGGAATTATTCGATTCTCAAGAACACAATAAGAACTCTATCAACAAACAATAGCACGCAAAAAGCCTAAGAATACACTTTTATGTCAGTGCAAACTGGTTTTAGAGAACCATTATCTAAGCAAACGAGAAATATTATCGGCGCAAACAATACTCAACCAAAACGAGAAATGCTGCATTTAATGTATTTCAGATCTGACACAACTATTATGCATACATTATTCTCAACTCACAAAATATCAATCGAGTGAATATCTGAAGCAAAGAGAGAAAGTCAAGTTTATTCAATGGTAGAAACAATACTCATTCGAAAACGAGAATAAAATTTAATTACATCGTTTTATGATAACTTTGCAATAACAATTTCTACACGCAGAAGCCGCAAACAACTCATCTGAAATGCAAATTAATGTAAAAGTTTGCTACAGTGAAAATCAACGCACCACAACTTAAAAATACTTTCCCAACTAGTAGAATATTTTTATTAATATCAATCCAGCGATCATCTGAAGCAAACTCAAAACAGTAATTAATTTAGGGAAACACTTTCTGAACAAGCAGGGCGATACATCACAGGAACACATCTTTTTCATTCAGAGCCCACTAGAAAAAAAATTCATAAATTCTCTCACTTTCATAATTCTCACGACAGGTGGATATTAATAACATTCTAAACACGATAACATAATATTTTTTTAATAAATAAAATTAGCACCGATATGACTTAAGTGTCGAGGCACACTACAAATCAGAAGAGACAATTGCTATACATTGAAGAGATGGACGGATTTTGTACTCGATACCATAGGTCATGGGAGGACCTGATAAAAAGCTGCTTCGAAAAGGAGGAGCCTCGAAACGATTCAATTATCGCTGCATTTCGATACGTCATAGACATGGTCGTATTCGGAGATATGGCACAAATTATAGAATTTAAGATGCGAGAACTTGTATGCCGAATCTACAATAGTTATAAAAATATTTGCACGTCAACATCGGAAGGACCACTGGGATTGATGGTAGAGTTTTTGAGGTTTGCTAACGAAGAATTGAAATACACTAGACCAAACGTAATTGTAATCATTGCAATGGGCATTGCATTAATCAAGAAAGCAGTCAGAACAAATTATCATATACAAGCAGTCTATATCGCACGATTCATTACGGATTTGTTGAAATTACACCTAACGGTTGAAATGGAAAGTACATAAAAAATCTTATCACGTGATATATTCCACCCTAGAGCCTCAACACATTTATTTTATTCTACCAATCAATGATGTCGAATGAACAGAAGTTCAATATTGTCGTGCAAGGTCTGATGTATCATCACTTATTGAAACTCAACAAACATATCAATTGCGGTGGACCACCAGGCGATTTTCATCTAATACTCTCTTGTAGCCATTCAAGAATCTTCATACAAAGAAAGGAAACATCAATAAGAGACTGTGCAAGTTCATCGCAACAAAGTGCAAGTTGTTGAAGCAATACAAACACGGCGACAACATATCACATGTGTTAATCAACGCTGGATTCAAGCGCCCAATAATCAGAATAAACTACTTCATGTCTCCGGAATTCATCAATCTAGACCACAAGCGGAAACTTCAGAGTTTGGAATAGAACTGTAATTTATCGAACTAAACAAGTGTATAACTCAAAATAATAAATGTATTCTTTGTCATTATTGTAATGTATTCTACACATCGCAACGAAAACAGCTTATGATTAGATTGAAGATTGCTAAGGAGACGTTTATTCCACTCCATGTACAAGGATCTTCGAATGGAATCAGCGCTGGCAATCACAGAGATTTTACACGACCGCACTCTATACAACACCGACACCCGAAGGAAAGAATTGTAGAAGAATCGCTAATTGAAATTTAGAGGTATGTTACATCAATCTTTGTTTACAAAGAGGATCACTAATATTTTGCGAAAGCTTATTTTATGAATTAAATTGCACAGTGTATATATTTTCTCAGACGACTGGACAGTTGGCAATACTATATTGAAAGGAATCTATTATCAAATGACGCGCAGGCGGAGTCTACAATTCTAATCATCATAACATGCGGCACACAGTTCCAATAAGATTTTGGGAGAATCGAATCCCACAACTGTCATCAGAAATGTTTAACCACTATACAATGAAGATGAGCACTATGCATAAGATGTGTAATTATAATAAGTAAATATTCCTTTTGAAAACTTAACCAAAGCAGCACACATAAACGTAGCTCCAATTCACAGAATGTACCTGAGGTTTTTCATGAGTCTATTAACTATGAGTCTATTCATTATGTCACGACATATGAGGCACTACAAATGGGAAGGGCATACATAAAACAGTGCGCTTGAACCGCTCCCCACGCGAGCCGCACGCGAGCCCGTTCTCGCGGTTTGGACACGAGACGCGTGCGATCCGTTACCGATTCCCCGAGCGAGCGCACTGTTTTATCACTTAAACAGCAGCAGAGCTCACATTGTAGTACCCTCGCGATAAATCTTTTATTCCAGCGACAGCAGAATGTATTCAAAAGGGCTTCGGGTGTGTAAGGTCAGCCCAAGGCGTGTTGATGAGAGCGCACTGCTCTGTTGGGTACCCAAACTTGCAGTCAGCGATGCTGGAATGATTATTTTATTTTATTTTGAGTTATTAGCGGCTCACCTATTTAGTGAAGGCCTATGAACAGAAGTTAAGTGGTTTTGTTTAAAAATCATGAGAGCTATAGTGTGTAGCGAATGATGTTCTACCCCTTCCACTCTATGGTATTCTTGCAAAATATATGGGTGCAAGGTAATAAAAGCAAAAAGAAGTGAATTCCCTTCTGTATCATAATTGCTGCGCAAAAGCACGCACCATTTTCTCTTGGATGTATAGCGAACACGCATTCTTTTCTTTTTTGGTTCGCGACGGTCGACTGGCGATATCCTATTACATCCGGAACGAAGACCTATTGTTTCGCGTTCGCATATGTATGTCTGTACCGCGTTTTGACGATGGTAGGATAATTATTGACCTGAGGAATAATATGGATTTATGTGGTTGTGAATTGACTTTGGGTTTACACTCGATGTGGCTACAAAAAAGGTGACAGTGCGCGTGCTCGTTTGTGAAGCTGGGACCTTTAAAAGTAAGTTCTTTGTGTGTGCCTTTTCGGGTGGCACCAACGATAAATTTATGCACTATTGCGTGAAATATTGGGTTTAAAAAATATAAGGGAAATCGCGTTTGCATTATTATCTGTAGGATAGGACGAGCGTTTTTAATGGAGTTGCCTCGCGAAGCTGGTGAAGTCTTTGTGTTGGGCAGGCTATTTTATGAGTGCCCGACGCGGGTCCTGTTGCGGTGCATTTGATATGCTTTCCTGAAGCAGTGAGCTTTGTTCTTGTAGTGTGGTTCACGCCTTTAGCTCCAATTCTATCAGTAGAAATGCGTAGGAGTGTTTATTCATAGTGCTGTTCAAGCTTCGTTTTCTTCGCAAAAATTCAGACTTTATGGTATTAAGCTGTCCGAGTAGAAGTGATTTTCCCTGCTTGCATAAGATAAATTGTGTGTCCTTTTTCTGTGCTTTTTTCACGCAAGGACAATGCAATTGAGTATTTAGCATTACGCAATAATTATCTGATAGCAGAAATGGGTGTCTTTGTCACAGTTTATTAGCGTGTGCCTCGTTATTTTATTTTTTCTCTGATAGCTATGCGAGCAAAAGTGCGTGTAATTTTTCGCTGCTCTTTTCTTATTTTCTCTACTTTTACGCAGAAGAGTGTTCCAGGGTCACAATTATTATTTCAAAGAGCAGTGGTAGTTTACTGCTGTTGTGATTCTAATGACAATGATAATTTTTTACCGTGAAAATCACTAAGATCAGCGTTCATGCACGATATTTTTTTTAATTTTAATGTAAGAATGAATGTCATTAAAAGTAGGAAAAAAGAAATAATCTTGCGATTCAATAAATAATAGGAGTGTTTCTCTTTGCCGCTGCCTTCTACAGACACGATGTGATGACGTCATGCAGTCTTTCAGGTGTCTATAGCAATGCATTTACCGTTACTGGGAAAAAGTGTAGAAATAGAAAAATGGTCGATGGTGTGCATTGTCCTGGACGGATTTATGATGAGCACTGTTCTTCGAATAAGAGGAATGTATGTGCTTAGAAATAGTTGAATGCTGGTTTTCCACTTTGTTCAAGTGTTTCTCTGCGCTTTTGTTCCCCTTGTTGTCTGACAAACATGCGATTTTTCCTGACGTGTCCTGACATGCCCAACCTGTCCACACATGCTTTCCTTCCACATGTAGTTTTTTTTCTTTTTGAAAAGAAACATTCTTGTCTTGACGAAAGTGCTGCCCTGAATGGGTGTAGTGCTAGAATGATTCTTAATATTTTGCATTTCAATTAGTTCAGGAGTAACCGCAAGGGGGACAGGTGCATGGCTTTATCCAGGAGGAACAAAACGTCATTATTCAGTTATCTCCCCTGCTCTCGGATGAGACGGACATCTCTTCTGAGCTCGTCTATTTAGCCATTGATGGTGTTAGGATATTTTGTTCTTTTACGAGTCTCATTTAGTAAGTGTTTGAGATTGAAATGCTTAATTCCTACGATCAGCTTTCATGCATGGTGCGTTTCTGCAATAGTTTTTCTGCTTCGTATGCAATCGTTATAGAAGATAAAGGAAATAATCTTGGGATAGTGATTCAAAAAGTAACAGGTCCCCTGTCTACAGCGTACGCGCCCTTGAACCGTGCAGGTGGATGCCTGGGTGATGACGTCATGCCACGGCTCTATTGTTTCAGGTGGACCTTGTCCAGTTGAGCATTAGTGGAAAAACAGTGTAGCCCTGAGACAATAGGCTGACGTCACGACCAATGAGCAAGGCCTGCAGAGGGCGCAAGGATTCACTTCTCTCTTGAACGCTGACGGGTGTGGACGCGTTAATTCTGTTCCTAGCAATTGCGTTGACCATTATTGGAAAAGCGTACCTTCGCTGGGATTCAGTTTGCCTCTGATGGGGTACAGTTGTGTGGTTCGTCACTGGTGTATGGTGTGCGACGATTCTGGCGGTTTTTGTGTCGAGGGGATTTACAATGAGGGAATGCAGTGTACGTGTCCGATGATGGTGAGTGTCTTTTTCACTCTGTTGAAATGTTTTTCTGTGTTTGCTTTCCTCTGTTGCCTGGTAGTCGTGCCATTTTTCCTCGTTTAACAGCACTCCTGACCTGCATGCTTTCCTTTGTAGACGCTCTGTATTTTTTCTTTCTTTTATGGAGACGAAAGGTTCATGTTGATCGTTCTTGTCTTGACGATGACTCTAGTGCTGCTGCGCACTTGATTTAAATGGGAATAATGCCAGAACCATTCTTAATAATTTTCCGATTAAATTAGTTCAGAAAGTAACCGCAAGAGGGACAGATGCATGACTTTATAGAGGAGAAAAAAGCATTACGATTCAGTTCCGTGCCTGGCTGTCGGATGGAGCAGAGGCATCGTTCTGCGCTCCCCGTGACTCCTGTTGTGGTGGGCTGATTTGTTGTGTAACTAATTATTTCGCACGTGATAACTTTGCCCCCCTTTTTTACGATTTTCATGCCTCTGCATGTCGGGTGCTGGTTGCTGTTGTCCAGGTATTCCCGCCATTTTCTATCTTCTTCTGCCTTGGAAACGAGAGTAGCGCTGGCGTGATTCTTAATAATTTTGTCATGAGATTAGCTGAGAAAGTAAGCGCTAGGGGGTGCCGATGCGGGACTTTATAGAGGAGAAAAAAGCATTACGAGTCAGTTCTCTCCCTGGCTTTCGGATGGAGCAGTCGCATCGTTCTGCGCTCCCCGTGACTGCTGTTGTGGTGGGCTACTTTGCTTCTTTGTCCGATTCTTTTTGTTGTTAGCTACTGATGGTTAGCATGTTTACTCTTGCTTTCACAGACTCTATATTATGAGTGTTTTTCTCCTTGCATGTCCAGAGCTGTCCTAACCTGCCCAGACATGCCATGATGATGTCACAGCTGACGTCACTTTGCTCCCTGCTTCCCGTCACTTTGCAACCTGCCTCTGTGCTCCGTCGCCCAGCGATGGTCAGCGGCCGTTCCGGACCGCTTTCTTCAACTAAACTCCTTCTCTCCACTCTATTCCTACCTATTTTTTTATTTTTATAAGCTCAAGTAGCCCACAACTCTTAGCCCACACAGTGGTCTGGACACGTCTTAGATGCTCCCCAATTAGTGTAATGACTCACTGAATGATCCTAATTACTGTGTGGGGTCCCAAATTGCTCTAATTGCTAATTAATGGCGTGCGGGCCACTGTGTGAGTTGTGGGCTATTTGAGCAGATCATATACCACTAGCAGATGCCTTGGGTAAAGAGAGACCAAGCTAATAATCGCTGTACCGACTAACTCCCCACAGCGAGGAAAAAAGAACAGTGCGCTCCCTCATTGTGCCATGGGAGCGTCGGTAGGATAAGCCAGCAGTTCTACAGTCCTGCGGTACAATGAGAGTAGAAAAAGGAAAGGCATCAGTTAAAGAGAGGCGTATATTGCAAGCTAATGATCGTCGTACTGGATAACTCTCTCACGGCGAGGATAAAAGGATAGTGTGCTCCCTCATTGTGCAATGGGAGCGTTCGGTAGGATAAGCCAGCAGTTCTATAGTCCTGCGTTACAATGAGAAGACAAAGGAAAGGCATCAGGTAAGGAGAGGCCGATATCACAGGCTAATGATCGCCGTACTGGATAACTCTCTCACGGCGAGGATAAAAGGATAGTGTGCTCCCTCATTGTGCAATGGGAGCGTCGGTAGGATAAGCCAGCAGTTCTATAGTCCTGCGTTACAATGAGAGTAGACAAAGGAAAGGCATCAGGTAAGGAGAGGCCGATATCACAGGCTAATGATCGCCGTACTGGATAACTCCCTCATAGCGAGGACAAAAGGATAGTGCGCACCCACATTGGGCCATGGGAGCGTCGGTAGGATAAGCCAGCAGATGTACAGTCCAGCGGACAATGAGAGTAGAAAAAGGAAAGGCATCAGGTAGGGAAAGGCCGGTATCGCAAGCTAATGATCGTCATACTGGATAACTGAATATAGTCCAATTGCCGGGAGTAGACATCTTTACTAGTTTCAACCGCACCGGCTTTCAACAAACATAACAAAATACAGTTAACGTTTCGGGTCCCATTCGGGACCCATCATCAGAATGACGCTGTCCTGATCGTCGCGAATGGGACCCGCAACGTTAACTGTATTTTGTTATGTTTGTTGAAAGCCGGTGCGGTTGAAACTAGTAAAGATGTACTGGATAACTCCCTCATAGCAAGGGCAAAATGATAGTGCGCTCCTTCATTGTGCCATGGGAGCATCGGTAGGATAAGCCAGAATTGTATAGTCCAGCGGTACAATGAGAGTACAAAAACAACGGCTCAGGCACGGAGAGGCCGATATTGCAAGCTAATGATCGTCGTACTGGATAACTCCCTCACAACGATTACAAAAGGATAGTGCGCTCCATCGTTGTGTTATGGGAGCGTCGGAAGGATAAGCCAGCAGTTGTACAGTCCAACGGTACAATGAGAGTACAAAAAGGAATGGCATCAGGTAAGGAGAGGCCGATATCACAAGCTAATGATCGTCGTACTGAATAACTCGCCCATAGCGAGGACAAAAGGATAGTGCGCTCCCTCATTGTGCCATAAAGAGCGTCGGTAGTATAAGCCAGCAGTTGTACAGTCCTGCGTTATAATGAGAGTAGAAAAAGGAAAGGCATCAGTTAAAGAGAGGCGTATATTGCAAGCTAATGATCGTCGTACTGGATAACTCTCTCACGGCGAGGATAAAAGGATAGTGTGCTCCCTCATTGTGCAATGGGAGCGTTCGGTAGGATAAGCCAGCAGTTCTATAGTCCTGCGTTACAATGAGAAGACAAAGGAAAGGCATCAGGTAAGGAGAGGCCGATATCACAGGCTAATGATCGCCGTACTGGATAACTCCCTCATAGCGAGGGCAAAAGGATAGTGCGCACCCACATTGGGCCATGGGAGCGTCGGTAGGATAAGCTAGCAGATGTACTGTCCAGCGGAAAATGTGTGTAGAAAAAGGAAAGGCATCAGGTAAGGAGAGGCCGATATTGCAAGCTAATGATCGTCGTACTGGATAACTCCCTCACAACGAGTACAAAAGGATAGTGCGCTCCCTCATTGGGCCATGCGAGCGTTGGTAGGATAAGCCAGCAGTTGTACAGATCAGCGGTACAATGAGAGTAGAAAAAGGAAAGACATAAGATAAGGAGAGGCCGATATCGCGAGCTAACGATCGCGGTACTGGATAACTCCCTCGTAGCAAGGACAAAAGGATAGTGCGCTCCCTCATTGTGCCATGGGAGCGTCCGTAGGATAAGCCAGCAGCTGTACAGCCCAGCGGTACAATGAGAGTAGAAAAAGGAAAGACATCAGGTAAGGAGAGGCCGATATTGCAAGCTCATGATCGTCGTACTGGATAGCTCTCTCACAGCGAGGACAAAATGATAGCGCGCTCCCTCGTTGTGCCATGGGAGCGTCGGTAGCATAAGCGAACAGTTGTACAGGCCAGCATTACAATGAGAGTAGAAAAAGGAAAGACATCAGGTAAGGAGAGGCCGATATCGCAAGCTAATGATGGTCGTACTGAATAACTCTCGCATAGCGACGACAAACAAATAGTGCGCTCCCACATTGTGTCATGGGAGCGTCGGAAGGATAAGCCAGCAGTTGTACAGTACAACGGTACAATGAGACTAGAAAAACGAAAGACATCAGGTAAGGAGAGGCCGATATCGCAAGTTTGGGACCGTTGAACCGGGTAGCTCAATCACAGCGAGGACAAAATCATAGTACGCTCTCTCATTGGATCATGCGATCGTCAGAAGGATGAGCAGCAGTTGTAAAGTGCAGCGGTACGATGAAAGTAGAAAGAAAGAAATGCCTTAGATAAGGAGAAGCCAATATTGCAAGTTAGGGACCGTTGATCCGGGTACCTCACTCACAGCGAGGACGAAATCATAGTACGCTCGCTCATTGGGTCATGCGATCGTCAGAAGGATGAGCCAGCAGTTGCAAAGTCTGCGGTACGATGACTATCCTTGACTTTGCTGACCAAGTGAGAGGGAGGCTCCGCCTCCAAATGGCGCTCCAATAGGAGGACTCGGGAGGCGGTGCGCTGCGGCCTCTACTCTTGCCTAGTAGATGGCGCATCGGTAGCGCTCGGCTCGGGATATGTGAGCCGCTGTCGTCTGCTTCTTCCGGTAGAGCTACGACCTGGATCAGGCCTCTGCTCTCGCGTAAGAGATGGCGCAACATTGGCGCTCGGTAAGTGCACGTGTGGTCGCCATAACTTTGGCCTCGACCTGGAGACTGGCCGGTAACCTAAATTCCGATGACGCGGCGATAGCAAACCATAGTGCGTAGTTTTGACGATTATGCTTCATGGATGTGTCATTACATTACCAAATGTTTGGCCAGTTCGACGTTTCGCTCCGCTCTTATGCGTGTGAACATTGTCTCAGCTCATGAAAAAGGAAAGAAAGTTGCTGCTTTTGTTCTACTCCTCGCACTGAAATAAATCATTTAAAATAATTGTACTGTGTGTTTCTTTTTTCTTTTTGTAAGTAGTTACGCAAGTACGTAAAAAGGAAAGAAATGTTGCTGCTTTTGTTCTACCCCTCGCACTTAAAGGTCAGCTACGCCGATTTCCCGATGTGTTGGAACGGTTGTGATATTCAGAACGAGCACATCCAACTGCCCCCGAAACGCACCTTCGTTTCTCAATTTTGTCTTCCTATTACGAAAATTAATTCATCAAAGAAACCAAAACAAGCCATGGGCGCAGCCATTTTTGTGACGTAGATGGGATAAACCTGCTCCATCTACGTAGATAGAGAATCGTGCGCCTGATTGGATGAAAGCTGAGGCTTTCTCTGACTTCCCTGGCGTCTTCTCTCGTTTGCGAGGAAATCCAGTTATGGCCGCCGGCTACGATGAGCGTTTCGTCCGAGGTAATCCCGAGAAATATTGAACGATGGAAACAACAACCGCGAACTCATCTCAACATCATTTTCGGCGTGAAATTGTGATTATGTGCTCGAGAACTTCGCAGTTCAACCGTTCAGCTGCCATTCATGTCAACCCGTTTGCTGCTTTTACTACAAGTGCAGAATGGGAGCGATTGAGCAACAACGTGAGATTTGGTGATCGTTTGAGCATATACCTGCAGAGGACTGGTCTTCAAAGAAAGAAGGCCGTATTTCTGCCCATGCACATCGTGCGATTGCCAGGCTTGTTACACGAGATACATATATTGTGCAGCATCATAGCGCGACTGCAGTGAACGACGTAGGAATGTATCGTGACCACTCGAACTGCATTTGTTGAACCATTCGTCGGTTATATGAAAGTGCTCATTAGAGTTGCCCCGCACAAAAAGTGTTGGATGTAGTTTTGTAGTGTGTTGTTTATCTCGTAGAGCGCATCGCGGCATGTAGGTCGAGAGCCCTTATACGTATATTTTGCATGTTTACTTGAGTGTGCGCATTGTTCTATACCACACAGGCCATATTTCATTCATAATAGTTTCGCAAATAAACACGTACGGGTCGATCTCATATTGCTTTTGAGTTAGGCATAGTGTCTTCAGATCAGGGTATGTGTATCCTGTTTGCTGGGCCCAACAGATGTTATTAAGGGTAGTGCAACATTTCCCACTTCTTGAACCATGCTAACATTGCCAGAATAAGGAACATTACACTGTGCTGTGTATTCCACACTCAGTTGTCTCGCGACGTAAACCCCCAATTATTATATTGGGTACTCCCCATGTTCAACCAGTCAGCACTTCCCATATCCTATTTTTTTTTAAACATGTGCTTAAAATTGCACAACTGCCACTCAAGTAACTTTGCCACCAAATTAGTCAGTGACAAAAGGTATATGTACTTTATCACAAATTTAATAACCTTGGTGGAAATGGTTGATGGTGTCCTCTGCCTTGTACGGTGCACTTCATAGCAAAATACACAATAGTCCAAATGTTTTCCTTGTCCACAAATGCCCTGTCAAAGCTGAAAGACTCTTACCAAAATGGGGAAGCGGGCTTGCTTGTCCAGAGAAACAAATATGAAACTGCAGTGCTCAACGTAAATAACTGCATGCTCAGCAACTAAGGCTGGTGATGCCGAAGACCTAATATTTCTAGGTTAAAAGGAACAAAGGAGAAAAGACCACTGCGGCGTATTAATGTTGTTTCAAAAGTATAACACCACAAAATTTGTGAGAGTCAGTTGGTGTATTTAGTTATGTTGGTCACCTCCTGCCCCAATTTTTAATAAGATTCAAATGTGTTGCTACCAACCAGGACCTAAGCCTGACCTATGATCTAATAATAATTATAGTATCTATCTATGACCTATATGGACCTTCACCACAAGTTTGGTCTAGGTTTTACACGTGGCTTCTAGTGAAATTTGAAGCTGCTCTGTAGAGCTGACAGGAGACTTGCAGAGTAGAGAATTTTTTATTTATATTTTCCCAAGAACATGTAAAAAATAATGTGCTGTACCAACTGTACTGAAAGAAATACAAATATACTTTGCTTTAGCTATGGTGCATATTAGCAGATTACAGGTAACCGATGACACGCAATGGGCGTCAAGGGTGAGAACACAAGAATACTACCACTGCAGGCACTGTCCTGAAATTCTAAGTCACCATTTGCCAGAAAGCAATGACCACGCACAGCCTAAAGATCATATTGAGCTCCTTCCATTATCATTTTTATTGACAGCATGTTGGCTGCCATCCAGTCCATGAAAGTGACCCTTATCGTTGAAAGAACGGTTCAACAGCAAGCGAGCTGGTGATAGTGTCCATGATAGCGAGACCTGAAGAGGAGATACAAGAAGGGACATAAACACGCTATGTTGAGACATTGTGTATGTCTCTACATACTCTAGATGTATCTCTACATACTTTGCCATGACGCAAATATATGAAGGAACAAATGTACCCTCTACTTTATTATGGTTATTAGTCAACACTGCCAAGAATGTGGGAACACAGTCTTGTACCACCTACACTCTTCAAAATGGCCTTCACACACGACACATTGTAGGTCAACGAGACTCCAGAATGATGTCCTCTCCCTCCCCCATTAACTGAAAACATTTTTCTACAACCTTGCATAAGGGGAAGTTAGTACAAGAAACGCACACGTTCCTTTTTTGAGCAAATCAGTATTCAGAGCGTTACCATACTGTGGTAGGCCTGCAGTGCATTACGTGGTACAGCACACACTGTAAAAAACTTCACCGTAGAACATTTCCCCCATTCTAATGACAGTCTTCTCCAGTTTTTCAAACTGCCATTTTCCATAGTGCTTTATGGTATGACACAGTATTTCTAAATCTTTACTGTAGTTTACTGGTTGTAGCAGAAAAAAAGACACCACTGTTTCCGATCACAGGACGCAAGCCACAAGTGCTATACGGAAACAGTACATGCTGCTCTCTAGCAGTTGTTCGTGTTTGGACATAGTATGGTGCATGCAGGGTAAATTCCATGGTTAAAATATCCAAACGTGAACAGCTGTTAGATTACATGATGTAGAATGCTCTATAGTACAGTAAAACCTCCAAAGTCGGACACCTCCCTGTCTCGAACAACTCCCCATGATTTCATTGCACGGGCAGGCTCCCATTGAAACTACATGGGGACAAAATTCTCGATGTCGGACACCTCCCTACCTTGGAAGTAGGATAGGGTTTTCCCTGCAAAGTCGGACAAAACCCTGGCCAAATTACCTCAATATCGGCCCAACTTTGCACTAAATAGACCCAAAAGGAGCCAGTGGCCTCGAATTTTGCCCCTTTTTTTCCCTATACTGGTCTCGGCATTTTGTTGCTTTAGGTTTTAGAGTCCAAAAACAAGTGCTGTCAGTCTACATTGTAATTCTTTATGTGGGCACTTGTCTTCAGTTTGTCTAGAGCCTTTGAACGAGCACTGCACCAAAGCTATGAGAAGTGGGCTGGCGCTTGAGAGAGATGTCCTTGCTGCTCGAAAAGCTGCAGAGGTAATGCCATTGAGTAGAATCTGAACGGAATAGAATATACTAAAATCAGTAATAATTATCAGTGAAGAATGGGTAGAGGTACCACTATCAGGCACCACCACCAGGTACCACTAAGGACCTTAAATTGAAGAAGAGGGACATTTCTCACAGCTGTGATCTCTTCAATTTTTTGTTGCCGTCATATTCTGTATCTCGGACACCTCTATAAGTAGGAGACGCTTCGGCTGCACCGCGGGTGTCCAACATAGGAAGGTTTCACTGTATTTATGTTCCGTGTCATGTGACCACAAACAATATATGCTTTTGCTCATGCTGCACAGCAAGGCGAATTGAGCTGCATGTGAGGATAATAACATGAAACCCGAGGCGCGGAGGAAAAGGCATGACTTTACGGTCTCTGTGTCAGTTGTTTCATGTTGTAATTGCGTACCAGCTGGCCTGTACCTGAGAATAGGTTTGATGCATTGTACACGCACCATAGACATGCAGTATGTGGTGTGTTGTGATAGTAATGCCACTGCCAATTGAAGAATAATGCTCCAGGTGGATTGTTTCGGTACAATCTTGAACTATGCATACCAAGGGGTAGGGCATCTACGTGACAGGTTTACCTGGAAGTAAGAATGTAAACGTTAGCTGAAGTCATTGAATAATTAGCATTATCAATATACTGCTGCAGATGATACAAACAATAGCACACAAGATGCTCCGATATGTTCTGCAGGAATGTCTCTGTACTCACAATATTAGTACAGCAGCTACAGAAAGGCATAAAACAAGTTTTTGTATACATGATACCACTTGAATGCAACACAAGCTTCTGCTGCACTGCAGGAACACCACGGCGGACAGATTTACCCTACTTCACCTGAGAAAAAGTATGTACTGTTGCACACATGATGCTGTTTGAATGTCTCGAAAAACATAATTTATGACCGAAATACATCAACTGGAAGATTTCGATTTACCTTAGTCAAAACTGAGAAAAAGTATGTGCTGTTGCACACATGAAACTGCTTGAACTGCCCTTGAGCGCTCTAGAAGAACACCTTATTTGTGACCAAAATACAACAGCTGGGCCAACATTTTAATTTATACCTTACTCAAAATACACAAGATGTGCTGCCGTGCACATGATACGATGATACTGCTTAAATGTACTCTGAAAGCGCGGACACCTCAGGCATGGTTGCTCTAAGTTAGCGAGCAACAGCAAGGGTATGCGAACACAAGAAGTCGAGCACAAGTGATGGAATGCACTTGATTAATCAGAAAATGAAATGTCTCAGTACCAGGTGTCACTGTTCCGTCAACAAAAACAGATGAACTTTGAGGGGGCGTCTGGTTGGCACTGTTGACAGCCTTCAGCTTGAAACCCAGACGGTGATAGTTGAGACGTGAAGTGCAAGCTTTTCGGTGGTGCCAATCATGGTGATGCCTGCGCAATCATTTAAGAAATAAGGCAATTGCAAATCTGTACTGAGAATACACCCGCTGGGGCCTAATCTCTAAAGGATGAAGCAGTAAATGACAGATAGCGTATTTTTCTCTTCTACGTGATGCAATTTGCACCGCATGACTGACTTGTCTAACATTACGCATCTTACCTTTATCTGCTGCCTAGTCCTGCCCCTGCAATCTTCTGCTGCAGATAAGGTTGGCACAGCATCCCGGACGAGACATCTTCGACGTCTTGTGAAACAAGTTGCGCACTGCTTCCGTAACATTCGTATGAGCCAGATGAACAGATCAAATCGCTGCTTTCGAAGGTGGCACCCAGTCGGAGTTGTAACCGATTGTTGCAGTCAATAGATTTCTCTTTCGCCTTTCGGAAAATTGTGGTTTGAAACATTGGAACTGCATGCTGAAGTGTTCTTGCAGACGGGAGCAAAACGCTCACGCATTCTCGGCACGCAGCACAGAACACGAATCACACCAAGAAGTCTGTACTGGCCTAGCAAATGCTTTGCAGTCGAAGGAAGCAAAACTCACGTTCCTCGTGGGCTTAGTGAAGTCCAGAAATATACTGGCTCCCTAATAGCGAACTGTTTATCACTTCCCCAATGTGAATCTGCGCAGCAGACGGCTCGGCAGAACAAACTGGCCGGCTTGGCGGAAGAACCCAAGCCAAAAGTCATGCCAAGCCGGAGCGCGGGCAGACCACGAATGTGTCGTCGACACAGGGTTTGCGGGCTACAAGACGGAATGTCAGTGAAACTAAAAATTCACTTTTTAGAAAAACCGCGAGGAGTTTGGGATAACTATTTTGCACACATAATCAGTGTTCCCTTACGAACACATCGTGTCAGTACCACTCCATTCTGTAACACTCGAAAATCGGCGTAGCTGAGCTTTAAATAAATCATTTAAAATAATTGTGCTGTGTGTTTCTTTTTTTTTCTTTTTGTAAGTAGTTACGCAAGTATGTAAAAAGGAAAGAAATGTTGCTGCTTGTTCTACTCCTCACACTGAACTAAATCCTTTGAAATAATTATACTCTGTTTCTTTGTTTTCCTTTTTGTAAGTAGTTACGAAAGAAAATAATTGTACTCTGTGTGTGTGTGTGTTTCGTTTTTGTAAGTACAGAAGTACGTAAAAAGGAAAGAAATGTTGCTGATTGTTCTACTTTTTGCACTGAAATAAATCATTTGAAATAATTGTACTGTGTCTGTCTTTTTTCTTTTTGTAAGTAGTTACGGAAGAAAGTGTTTCGTTTTTGTAAGGGTTCCGGGACATTTGGTCGAACGTCGTTTGGTCGAAAGCCGTTTGGTCGAACGCGGGACATTTGGACGAAAGCCATTTGATCGAACACCGTTTGATCGTAACGGCAGCGTCATGAAACAGGACACACAAACAACGTGACAAGACTAAGAAGCAATTCCCCAAGGCCCTGATACCTTCTGCATATCTCCGGCAGACATGTTAGAAAAACGCAGCGAACCACATGTCTCATGTTAGCGTGGGCGTAGGAAAAAATTGTCCCTGTTTGCCGAGCATTTTACCAAATGAAATGTTTGCGCGTACTTTTAGCAATACGCTGAGGCAGTATCAGCCACGAGTACATGAGAGTGGAGCTAAACGTCTAATTTTACTTTCAAAGCTCCTGCAAACGCAGTTACATCATCGGATCGACTTCTGGATGCAAAAAAGTGGATTAGGATGAGGAATGTGTTTATGGGCGAGCGGATTACACAGATAACAGCATTTAGAACTGAAGCTTTCCTTTGTTGTTTTCTTCTTTTTGGTTTCATCAACGCTCCAAGCAAACGAATAAAAGAATCGATCAAACGGCCGCTGCTGTCTCGATCAAACGGTGTTTGATCAAATGCCTTTCGACCAAACGACGTACGATCAAATGTCCCGGAACCCTTACAAAAAGGAAACACACACACAGTACAATTATTTTCTTCCGTAACTACTTACAAAAAGGGAAAAAGAAGAAACAGAGTATAATTATTTCAAAGGATTTAGTTCAGTGTGAGGAGTAGAACAAGCAGCAACATTTATTTTCTTTTTACATACTTCCGTTACTTACAAAAAGAATGAAAAAGACACACAAACAGTACAATTGTAAATGATTTATTTCAGTGCGAGGAGTAGAACAAGCAGCAACATTTCTTTCCTTTTTACATACTTGCGTAACTACTTACAAAAAGAAAAAAGAAACACACAGTACAATTATTTTAAATGATTTATTTAAGTGCGAGGAGTAGAACAAAAGCAGCAACATTGCTTTCTTTTTTCATGAGTTGAGACAATGTTCACGCATAAGAGCGGAGCGAAACGTCGAACTGGCCAAAAATTTCGTTGAAGCCGTTGTTGAAAATGGGATGAGAATGGGAAATATCATCGCATAGCTCGTAATTTTTCATTTTAACTTATTGCCATTGTGTAAAATAAACACATACAATAACACAGTGGTTCATATGCCTACTTTTCCTTTTTTTGTTTTCCCCTAAGTGATCGAAAGTACCTTATTAACGCGAAGTTCGGTGAAATAATTTATTTGCTGTATTAATTCACAGCAAGTCTATCCTACTTAATTTGTAGAGCTAATTGGACATCTAAGGACAGCTAAGTTGGACATATGTAAGGGAAGAGGTGAAGATCGCAACATCGTAACGCCGTCCGTGCTCGTGAAATGAGCGGCGTTACGATGCTGCCATGTCGCCACGATGCGTCGGTAATCCAGACGATGCCTGTAATGAGCCCGAGCACTCTCGGTAGCCTAAATTAGCGTACCAGATTGATCATATACTGAAATGCAGTTCGTTGGAGTATATTCGCTAAGCTTAGTGCGGTAAAACTCGTCTGTAACGGTGACGAACATGTGTCTTTGCAATTAACACGTACGCCTGTAACGAGTCAAGATATCAGCGAGCTTCCTGACATCCCTCCCTGTCAAATATTGTGTTTTCAACTCAAGCTATCGTCTATAATGTGATTACCTAATGAGCGGAGCTGTCAAGCCAATGTAATTTTTCTCTCACGAATGAAAACACCGTTTTCAACACCAGTGTAGAAAGGTTGGATATAACGTAAACACCTTTTTCGACACCAGTGTTACTTGAAGGGTGTAAAGACAGGTGTAAACGCATAAAAACACCCTTTTTGATACAGCACTTGGTGTAATAAAGAGTGTATTTTCTCATACACCTTTTTTAGCACCCTTTTTGCGGCCTTTGGTTATCTTTGTGGAATTAAAAAAGGTGTATTTGCTTAAAAACACCTTTTTTTACCCAGAAAGGGTGTTTTTGAATCTACTGTGCACGTCCGTCCGTATGAACTGACATGGACGTTACTAGGACCAATACATGATATTTCGTGTACGTTGTAGAGGTGATGGTGTCGACATCATTAACTGACTCATAGCTATACAGTACAATATCACTCTCAATGCTGATTGGTCTACGATATGTTACACCTAAAAATCAGTAGGTCCAGCAGCAAGCCCTTTCAACATCACCACCACCACCACCACCAGTAGGTCCAGCAGATTATTAAGAAGAGAGCGCACGTCCGTTATGTGAAACGAAAATGCGAGAAAAATAAATAAATAAAACAAACAGGAGAAAAAGAAAAATGAAATGTGTGGGGGCCAAAGTTGAAAACAATGGCATAAAGAGAAATGCCGATTTTCAATGAATATGGACGAGGCGTTAAGAAAAGACAGTGGGGGAGATATAGGGGGAGGGAGGGAGAGAGTGAGAAACATAAAAGCTCGCAGAACCACTAAGTCCAAAGAATCTCACTTACAAAGGCAGTGTCATTGCTTTCCTAATAAAAAACAGATACTATATTAGCTTGTCTTGTGAGATGGTATCGGGTTGGGTGATGTAGGGGGAAGGTGCAGTCAGCCTGCTGTGGAGTGGCGGCTCGATGCACTCATGGGATGTAAAACAGGGGACGGTGAAAGAAGGAGGGGAAAGGTGATGGATTTGGGTAAGCCAAGAGAACTATCCACCAAGGGAAACATGCGAGCATCCCTCAGTAGTCTTCATTGGGATGCTCCCTGTACCACGGAAACCACCAGGATTATTGGCGAAGTTACCCCATGTGTCTTGTGAGATTCTGAAAGTTCGAGAGTCCTGCTCGCCTTCGACTCGAAAGGAAGGGTGACGTGCCTAAGTTTAGTTCGATTACGGACATAAACAACCCTGAAGTGAGGAATTGCTTGGAGCACCGTGTTTCTTACTGCTTTTCGTTTGAAGCGTTCAGTAGGTTCATCGAAAGTCAAACTTCAGCATTGAGGCATTCGATCACTGTGTGGCACTTCCCTTTTCGTGAGTGATAGGACCTCCTCAGGGCATTAAAACCTGGATGTCCCTAGAAGATTCGTTCAGCGGCGCACAAATTATATTCCATATAGGATATCCCTCCACCAACCTGCCATCGACGTCGTCCGTACATCCGCTTCCGGACAGGGACGTTTGGATGTAAATATATAAGTCGTCCCAGGGAGACATGGTTCTATCTGGGGTAAGTTGGTTCACCAGCCTACCCTTCCACAAAGTGAAGCCGGCAAAATCAAGACTGAAATTAGCAGAAGCTACACCGGCCACGAACTTATTCTTGTATACGCTTACCTGACGGGACGCAAGAGCAAGGCTGCAGCCGCTGCTCTATAGGAAATACAGCGGAATAGCCGTGGCTGAATATACCTGAAGCGTGATCACACACTTAGTGAAAGCTGGGAGACGACTAACAAACACACTATCAACCTACCCCTTGCGACGCAAAACCACATCCTCCTTTGTTCTTTCATGGGCGGGCGAGCCATCCGAGCGAGCACCGTTGAAACGCCTGTTGCAACTTGCAACATGCATTGCACAACTTTCGGGTGATATCAGATATCAGTAGTGATGGCTATTTTTTTGCGAGACGAGGCACCGAGTTTCTCGTCGTATGCGCCTGTAGCGGACGGAACTTGCAATGATATAGGATACTGAAGTAATAATAAAGCAAACCACGTTTTCAAAGCCACGAAAAATGTAGTTATAACAACATTCTTCAGAAACTACATTAGTTATTTCAGAAAGACTGTAACGTTTTAGCTACACCAGAAAGGACGTAATTCATTGGTGTAGCTCATTGGTGTAAGGACGAAAAATCATTGGTGGAAAAGGGAGTGGAAGAGCGTCCTTTTGGCGCTTCAGCGCGACCAGCCGCGACAAAAGTATGTAAACCGAAACCAATTCATTACTGCAACAAATGACCCGCTTCGGTGGCAGATTTTTTTAAAAGGTGTCCACTGAAGTTCCCAGAAGGGGTAGTACCCATTTTAACGCCACAAAAATGATAATGCGTAAAGTAGTTAAGAAGTATACGCGAAGTGGGTTTATGCGGTACGGGATACTTGAAGGTATGAGGTACAAGTTCATACAGTACAGTACTTGCTGTGCACCTCATGAATCCACATCGCCCTCATTCCGGAACGGTTGTGTACCCGCTGTCTAACGGTCTTCTTTTCGGTGTAACGCTTGTGTACATCGTCAGATTTTCCCAGGACTTTATTTTTTTTTTTTGGGGGGGGGGGAGGGAGTGCTGGCGAAATGTCGGGAGGGGGTGCACCACCTTGTCGTTCAATCAGCACTGTACTGCCTATAGACAGTCGAAGACGTTAATAGACACCCTTCTGAAGGCAGGTGCACAAAAATGGTCATCCTAGTACTCGGTGTAACGCACCCGGTATTGTTATGGAAAAAAAAAAAACGCCGCAGTTCGGTAACAACCTATCCCAGGTGGGGTTATGACACGTGCTGAGACTAATATGCCAGCCAGTCAAGAGCAGCATTCCGGGACTCCCTCTCTGAAAGCCGACTTGGCCTGATAGTAGGTGAGTACGCTGAGAAGCCAACTTTACAGGGTGGTGCGTGAGCCACGTGATGAGGAAAATATTTGAACAACGGGAGGAGGACATATCTGAGGCGAACAATTCCATTCTCGCGGTGCGACCATGATAACACTGCCGATAACACGACCGGGAGCTTGGGCTGAAGTGAAAGAAGAAAAAGTGATGTATAACCCTGGAAATGAAGCGTGAGACGTTCGAGCTATGGGAAGATTGGCACATGAAATTGCCAGTTTGTCATTGGCAGGAAGTGATATGCCTGATATACCTGATATGCCAGATATGCCACAGAGACAAGATGACGAACAAGACGCGATCAGTTTTCAACAATATATCGCACTCGTGAAAGCGATTTCAGGAACACTAGTGAAGGAGCCACACATCACGTGGATAAAAAGAGAAGAACAGTAGGATGATGATCCTACTGTTTTGCATACGTGGTCCTTCCTTTTTACAGATACGATCAAGATTAGTGGTCGTATCTGTCAGTATAACTCTTTGTATTATGTGATCACGGATCCTGTGCTCCACAACTTTGGCATTGTGCGGTGAACCTATTTTCACTAATTATGAAGACTAATTATGAAAGTTAATCAACGACTGCACTAATTACTGATACACCACCATCTTTGAGTAGGCCCAATCGGGAATGGATATATCCGGATATATGATTATTCCGAAAGAAAAACAAACCACCAATTTAATAAAATTCTGGTCAGTCTCACGTGACGCACCCTGTATATTTATACTAGTATATCACCCACTCTAGTTTCAGACCTGTGGTCTTAACACCCTTTGTTCCCTGCGCATGCGGAACTCGTTAAATTTTCCATTTTGAAGTTTCGCGCAAGGGCGCAATCGGCATACAGGTCGTAATTTTCAATCGAAAGCGCTGCGGACTTCAATCGCTATATGGACAGATTTTTACGTGCTGTAATCTTAAAGTTGATTAAGAATATTTCAGTCATTCTCAGAATTGCAGGACGCACCCTCCTCAAGTTGGCTTGACCGGTTCTATGAGAGGTCCCACGATGGTGTACAACTGGAATGGAAGCGCAAGTGCGTCAGTACTTTTTTCTTTTCTTTTTTTCCTGGGGTACTTATTTTCGCCGTTTCATGGCAAAGTGCACTGGCGTGCCTTTTTGCTTGCATTTCGTGGAAACAATGGGTTTCCCAGAAAGTGCCCATGTCAGGAATGAAAGGTGAATATGTCCTCTACGCGTTCCAACTTTTTGCGTGACAGGAGTTATTATTTTTTCTTTTTCTTTCCACGACGAAAGGAGTAACGATTGGCTCAGTGTGTCTTCCGAAGCGGTTGCGTCTTGATCCCTCACGATGACAACATTCTGTGTTGTTGATCCAGTGGTGCAGCTGTCAATTCAAACTTTCACGTACCCTGGTTCGATCCCAACAGCATGCCTTTCTCTCTCTCTGTAGTTTTCTTTTTTTTTTATGAAGCGAATTTTGAGATTGCGGCAGGGTAAGAGCGTCACAATTCTTATCCCGGACGGCTTATTAATGGGCACTATGACATAATGCATTACTGTTCTGTTTTATTTTAATTGCGGTAGTGCTGTGCGCTTAGTATGTGAAAAGTAGACCACACATCTCGACCTACTTCATCCTTACACAAAGACCCCACTTTGCAGAATGGTGTTCATATTAGAAAACAACACTAGAGAGAGCATTTTTAACCGCTATCTTTACAAGAGCAAAGAGTGGGGTCGAAATTTGTTTGTCTTGTTTAATTTTAGCGTTTCATCCTTAACAATGTGTTCTTGTTCGCACTCACAAGGCTGCCCCTGCACTTTAATCCAAATGTCATAACAAGTAATGCACGTCCCGCGGAGACTGCGGATTAAGAGTTACAGCCTTTTGTACAGGTGAGAAAACTTGTACTTGCATCCGCATTTTTTTACTGCTTCTCGCAAAATACAAAGTGTCCTCATATGAGACTGCGAGCACTGTTGTTGGGGCCTAGTTGAAGTATCTTATTTCACGTTATCAATAGCAGGCGCATGTAAGCAGTTTTAGCAGATCGTTGGTGAGGTTATTGTGCCTATCGGACCCAATCGCAACTGTGTGTGACTCAGAATCTCATACACTGATTGGTTCCAGTTGATACGGTTCGAACGGTTATGAAGCCACGTTATGAACGATTTGCTAAAATTCTCCTATTATGTTTCTATTATATCGATTAATTTTTCTTAAAATCAAATCAAATCAAATCTATTATGTTTACCCTATTTCACAATAAAGCACATCAAACGCCTGCAAAAATTTCATAAGAATGTCCATTATCTGAGAGAAACATCACGGATGTTTGCGCGACTTTACTCTTGGTGCGACGAAAGGAAACTTTTAGACGACGTCCGTGGTCCCTACCATCTAATCACCACCGTTTTCGATTACACCTTTCTTCCTTTCTCTTAGTTTCTCGCGCTTATTTGAGCAGAAGTTACTTAACACCTCTAGATAAGGAGAAGGCCTTCGCCCGTGACACAGGAAGGCCTGCTGTTACAATTGTGGATGCTGCTATGACGTCAATGAAAGAGCGAACGAGAACAAAGCCTGAAGCAGCGTGCAAAGCCAACACCTCCTAGATAGCATCAGGCCTGCGCCCCACGTTACACAGCGTCACACACGAAGACCTGCTGTGGATGCTGCTATGACGTCAATGGAAGATCTAACAAGAGAAAAGCTCGAAGCATCTCGCAAAGCTCACGCAGGACTCAGTGAGTTGGGCACTGCGCAGGCCCTCTACCACCTAGGAGATGTTGGCAAAGCCAGACAGGCCTCCGTGGGTGGCGTAAGCGCGCAGGCCTGATGTTATCTATGAGCATTTTCGCATCGAAGATCACCCTGCTGCCCCTCCAGATGGTCTGAAAATAAGCATTCTTCCACTTTCTGCTTGTTTATTTTTTGTTTGTTTGTTTTTTGGGGGGAGAGGTGCTTCTAATCGACAGAGCTTCTTGATGGTGGCTTGAAGAGACTCTACCAGGCAACATTTGGAATTGAGCATTGGTATGTCCTCATGATGAGGCCGAGAACAAACTGAAGTATATGATACAGTGAAAACAGAGTAACAAATGCGATGTGCCGTCACCGAATTCGTTGTCGTAGCTTATAGGGTACAGCTTCTTTTCATTATAATGTGGGGTAATTTCTGGGGTTTCCCTCAGACGCTGTCCGACATGCGTCGCCCCAGTTCCCTTAGAAGTCGCCCCAGGACGCACATTTCCCAGAGCTCACTGGTGACGTTGCCCACCTTTGCGAGGCCGACAACAGCGAGCTCTTTCAACACTACTGCGACTTCCCATGGTGCGACCATGGTGCGACCAAATGCGACTTCCCATGGTGCACCAGAGTAAATAGCCACAGGGCAGGTAATTAGAGACATTGACTAAATATATATACAGACTACATAATTAACCAGTGAGCAACCGAGTTTTAGCCCCGTACCTTGTTCCCCTGTTGCGCCCCGAAAGGCCGCGTTTGACAAAATCGCTTCCAAACCGGCACTCGAAATGGCCAAATGGCCAGTTTCATCAACTTCGGGGCTTAATATCATTTGATATAACAATAATATTAAAGATGTCCTAATCTGATTTTGTATTGTGTATATGTGTAAAGTAAGATCACGGGGTTTGAACCCCGTACCTCGTTCCCCTGTTGCACCCTGAGAGGTCGCGTTTCACAAAATCGCTTCCAAAACGGCACTCGAAATGGCCAAATGGGCAATTTTATCAACTTCGGGGCTTAATATCATCTGATATAACGATGATATTAAAGATGTCCTAAGCTGATTTTGTAATATGTACATGTGAAAGTAAGATCACGGGGTTTGAACCCCGTACCTCGTTCCCATGTTGCACCCTGAGAGGTCGCGTTTGACAAAATCGCTTCCAAACCGGCACTCGAAATGGCCAAATGGCCAGTTTCATCAACTTCGGGGCTTAATATCATTTGATATAACAATAATATTAAAGATGTCCTAATCTGATTTTGTATTGTGTATATGTGTAAAGTAAGATCACGGAGTTTGAACCCCGTACCTCGTTCCCCTGTTGCACCCTGAGAGGTCGCGTTTCACAAAATCGCTTCCAAAGCTGCAATCGAAATGGCCAAATGGACAATTGTACCAAGTTTAATATAAAAGCGATATAAAATACAAAACGGTATCATTTGTATATTACTCACTCAACGCAAAGTTGTCTGTTCTGTCAGCCCTTTGGAGTTCCGCAAAGAATGTCCGTCCGCCTTTTGAACTCCTTCAGACCGGCCATACAGTCTCAGCGCATGCGTATTACGATAATACTGGGACTTAGCACCTAGGAGGGGAACCCTGTCTGACTCGCAACTTTGAAGGCCCTGGGTGCGGCAGGGTTAAAGGTCAGATATGCCGATTTTGAAGTGCCGCAGAACTGAGCGATACTTGCGCTGTGTGTTCATTACCGAACACTGAATATGTGTGCGAAATATCTTGCTCCAACTGTTCGTAGTTTTTTAGAAAACAGTTTTTTTAGTTCCCACGCCCGGCCGTCAGACCGTCGGCAAACCCTGCGCACGGGCGCACCGACGTCACTGTTCTCGGTTTATCTGTCTTTGGCTTGGCATGGACTCTTGGCTTGGCTGCTTGGCTTCTTTCGTTTCCTCCCCTGTGCATCGTACATAAGCGAACAGCTGTTATGTTGTTGCTAAGCCGGAAACAAAGCATGTGAATGTTTTTTTTTGGCACAGCGTCGTTTGGAAAGTGCACTTCCTTGTTCTGACCTTGCCTTTTATGGGCTGGAGCGATATGAATCGTAAATATGCCACGGCGAAGTTGTCGAAGATGCGAGAGTGCTACGCTGTTAGAACAATTCATCGGTGCATTCAAGTGTTACCTATTATAAGCTGCCAAAAGACCAAGCAGTGCGAAGCTCTTGGCTGACAGTGGTGCCTGCTAATTTCCACTGCAAGGATTTCGTTCACGAATGTTATCATAGGTTACGCGCGACTCCAGAGGCAATTTGGAATCTCGGCACGAAATCGTCTGATGAAAATCTGAGGTGCCCGACGCATAACATTTTGAACGTGCCACGGAGGATCAAGGCAAAAAACGAGAGCAAAAAATGGTAAGTCGAGGTTCAGATATAAAAAATAGCAAGCTTAATGAATCGATTGTGCAGCTGTCCTACTGCGCTTACTCTGATATAACCACGATTAACAACACAATAGTACTATTGATAATCTAACTTCTGAATTATCACAGGTGCACGCTGAAGGCGGAAATGAAGCATGATCTGGCTTGCATCTGGTCATGAAGAAATTGCTGACACGTTAGTTGCAGTCCACCTCCACCAACAGGTATGACAATGTGATGTTATAATTTGAGTATTCATCTATGTTCAACTTTTCATGTGCACTCGCATGCAGACATTTTGACACCACTTTTAAATCTGCCTGATAAAGTTACAACCTGTGCTTCCAGGGTGGAAAACAAAGATCGCCATTCCGATTAGCTGCTATCTCCCAGTTCAAGCACTTTTGTGTCTGGACACTGGTTCCTGTGGATGGGGTGTTACAAGCTTTACTGTCTGATATAGAAGGTACGTTACATTAGTTCAGTTAATTTGTCTTTTGCACATTTTTGTTACTGTTAGCTGGATTACTGTTGGACATACAATCTTTTGACACACCGAAGCTGATGTCGCCTCTGATAACATTTTAGAATTTTCAGTGTCATCAACGTCCATTGAGGAAGGTGCCTTTACTATCTGTGAATCTTCAACAGAAGAATAGCCCAGAATTCATGTTAACATTGTCTACTCTTATTAATTCACTGTCTGTTTTCTGAGAGCTTAGAAAAATGGAAACTATTTATTTGTTCGTTGTTTATAACTTCACACTGGATACTGGTGTGGTACTGGCTTGACATGTAAGCTAAAATACCTGGATTCTACAATAATTGTGTTCAACTTGGTGCATTACCGTGGGCAATGCCACATTCACTACATTTTTAGCGGGTCCGGTGCACAAATACTGTGTGCATACTGCATACATACATACTGTTCGATAGGCAAAAATACCTGAGCAGTGCTGTGTAGTCTTTTTACCCAAAGTCCATACTCTTACTGCAAAGTCACAGTACATAGAACAGCAATGTGCAGGTATGCTGCGATAGAGATTCACAACAGAAAGAAGACTGTTGAGAGCATCTAAATTTTAATGAGAGGAGACTTTCGTGCACAAGGCTGCTCTTGTTAATGTCTGACATGAAGTTACAAAATCCCAGAATATATAAAACATGTTGTAATGTAGAGAGCGAGCGGTGGTACAGACATAAAGATAATTATATAATCATATATAATAAAATAAAAAGGGGGTACAACTGCCCCCTCAACTCAACTCGACAACTCAATAACTCTACTTATTCTCTACTTTACAACATGTCATATATTCTGGAATTTTGTAACTTGATGTTAGACATCAAGAAGTACAGCCTTCTGTGCAAAATTATTCTTTCTGTTGTGCACAATCATTATGCAGTAAATGTGACTATCCATTTCTTGTCATTAAATGCTTTTCCTTTCTTTCTTTCTTTTTTTCTGCAGTGATGAGCATCCATAAGGACACATGCCAGAAAGGGAGTCTCTTTGGGATGACAAACCCTCATCACCTCATGAGGATACAATGGTTGACGAATGGTTCTCAAGCACATCGAAACTTCCAACAAATAATTCATGAAAAAGCCAGTGAGTGCTAGCACCAGGAATTGAACGTGGGCCATCCTGCTACCAGTCAGAGATGTTCAGTGGTGTAGCCACGAGGGGGCTAGGGGGGGCTCGAGCCCCCCCTACCTGCCAAAGACCGACCCACACAAATCGTGCAAATCCGAGAACATAATATATGGGGGGGGGGGACCAGTGTGACTATCGCGAAAGTTCTTGCAGTTCATGGCGTCTACCTAAGAAGCATTCTTGAATGGTTTTCAAAGTTCAATGGGTTTTAAAAAAAATGGGTTTCAAAAATGAGGTTTTCAAAATACTTCCAATCTCGTGACACCACTTCATTGGTCATGACAGCCTATACATGTAATCGTACTGTGAACGTCTAAATAAACTATTTTCGTTCCCTTTTTTAATCCTCAGTTTGAAGTGTGCACAAGTATGTGTGTGTTGTCGACACAGGATCAGCGGGGGGGGGGGGGGTTCGTATCGAGCCCCCCCCCCTACCTTTGAGGTCGGGCTACGCCACTGGAGATGTTACATTTCAGGCGCTCATTGACTTTTGGTGAATTACTTGTTGACTTTGTCCCAAGGTGGAGCTCGCTACAGCTCATTTGCTATCTGTTAATGTTGTGGCGTGTGTTGCGTTTTTCTCTTTGTGTGTTCCAGACTCAGAACGGTTAATTTGGATCAGGTCAGGTACGTTTCATTTACACATGGCAAACATAAAGTGGTGTTTCTCAACACAACTTAGCAGTGGTCTTCATGCATTACTGATACAGGCCATTAAGCGTGAATGGAAACCTAGCCAGAGCAGCTGATACACAGAGAGAACATAGCCCGTGTGTGTTTGTCTTTTCCACCGCAGCCCTTGGGTTTCCTCCCTGATGGCTACACATGTCAGGGATAGGTTTCAGAACCGGTAGTTCCCGCCAAGTGTGAATTGCTTTTCAGGGGATCATCACGCTGGCAGATGAAACATATGGTTTAAATTATTTGCAAGACAGGAATTGCGCAGCTTCACACAAATACTACTACTACGACGTAAGAGTGGTTTAAAATCTATATTTTTTGTGTTCCTGACATTATCGCACAAGATGTAGTATCCACTATGATCCTTTATATGGGGGGTATGTACAGTGCAATCAACAGATGCTATTTACAAATCTGTGTTTTCTACTGTGTTGAAATGGGGTAGTTTGTATCTGAGAGCCATAGTGAAACACAGGCCCTCGAGAAACATGGCAACACATTGCAGGGACTCTGGATGCTGCCTAAATTTCCAGAACGCACAGCTCAAGGCAGCGGTTAACTAACAAGTGGTTAGAGAAATCCAAGATAGTTGCATCCGTAAGCAGTCCGCTGTTGGATTTGCTTCTGTCAGAGATACGTTATCTCAAAGGGAACGCACGGACACACTCAGAATGATACTAGGGCTGCCTGTGAAATAGAATGAGGAGAGGGGAAGATATATAACCTTTTTCTTGTCTGTTATTCTATTGGTTAAATTGTCATTTTCTTAGCAGCATATGTGTGTATATTCCAGAGTCTGCTAATAAATATATCAGTTTAGAACTAGCAGTCGCATTGTAGATGTCTCATCCTGTCCTTGGTTGCTTGTGATTCACTATGGCCATGCTTGCTAATGCAAAAACAGAAAACAAAAAAAGACAATAGAAAAACACGGAAAGAGCGACCTAAAAAGCTGCCTGTTCTAGTGCTCACATGGAGGCAATGCAATGAGGTAACATGTTCCATTCATGAACTGTGCATAGTAGTACATATCACAACGGCAACCGATTAATCAGATTTTTCTTGAAGTACTTTGTTTTTTTTTAGCTTTGTTTGCACAGTCTATTATTGGAGCTTTATGTGATTCCCCTCTTCAGATACTTTAAGATTGCTGATGCTGTGCAGTTTGTTAATCTTGAAACTGTACTGTGCTGAGGTACAAAAACAGAATTGTCATATCTGCATTTGAGCACATAGGAATAATTTGTAAGTACTTTACTTGTTGACATTAATATTTGCACCAGGTCACAACATTGTTGATTTATGGAAAATGTAAATAAATATATTTATTTGCTTGCCAAACAATGCACAAATGTCTTCTTTTCTAGTGAGATATTCCCTGTTCACCAGACATAAATGATGGTAGAGTCTAGCGTTGCTTTTTTGCCACTTCACATATATGCACTGTTATTCGTGTGCACATGTAGGAATAGGAAGGTAGAGGATGCGCATAAAAAATTTCGTATGCAGCCACACATATGGTTCAGAAGATTAATTAGATGATGTCCAAGCATATATAATTGTGCTTCATGTGCAATGGGTATGCTAACGGATTGCTTCCATGAAGCCTTTTTATTTATTTTTTATAAATTCTTTTTATAAATGTTATTTTTGATTTTATATAAATTTCATATTACATATTGTATACTTATATTTTTATAAATTTTATACTAAAAACTCAGGTTACACGGCCCCTGTAAGAGTGCCCTTTGCAAATGGTTTGATAACGTGTCTCGAACTGTAAAGGTAAGAGGCAATCGAGAATGCTGCAGACAAGGTTGCAACTTACATATTGCTTATCACGTCCTACATACAAAGTGCTTTGTACAATAATTCCTGAGCACGGAATTAATCCCGAGGCTGGCCAGTGATGTCACCCACGACGACAAGTCACATAACTGCCTTTAATACTTTTACACCCCATGGGCTGAGTTGTGAATTGAAAGAGCACTCTACAGAAGGATATGGTGCACCTGATTCCTAGGATCTATGCTATGCCCTAACTCTTCAGACACCACATTTCTAAGTGGCAATATGTGCTCTGGTACTTCTTTTGCGTCTGCATTGTGTGCAACCACATGGCTATTGGAGCTTTCGTGTGCATCTTTTTGTGCGACGGTGTTCATTACAAACAATATCCAGATGTTAGACATAAAAGCAGTAGTTTGTAGCGTACCACACAACGCAGCGTGGCATGGGAGTGCGTGATTCAAAGAAAGCTTCTGGAAAATGCACAGAATCCCACAAAAAGTTTAAAATGTGATTTGTATTTCGTTTTACGTCTTTCGTCGTTACATACCATCGTCGACGCTGTTGCACATTGATAAATCGTACGTAAAACTTGTCCCATAGCAGTATGCGGTTTCTCAAATACATAGCACAATTTTCCTGCAGTAATAAAACGCTGTCGGCACTTTCTTGCTGACACGGCTGTCGAAACGTCAGCCTCTACAATGGGCAAGTGCTGTAAAGGGGCTAACGCAGACGCGACTTGATACAAATTGTACGTGCTCACAAAACACAAACGACGAATTCCAGTCACAACATCGCACAGAGGTTGGTTCGCGAATGAGTTCGCAGCTGCTGCACTGTTTACTTATCGCGGAACGGTGGAACCCGGCTGTCCGCCATCTTCAAGCACAGATACGTGAAGCCGCGAGAAGCCGTAGCTGAAATCCACTGACAAGTACGAAGGCGCGTACACGTCACAATGCGCGTTCGGGCGCATCTACGTCATAAAAATGGCTGCGCCCATGTGTGTTTCGGAATGAATTACCTATTTTTTTTACATGGTACTGTACCGAACTGAGAGAATGAAGGTGTATTTTGGGGAGAGCTGGATGTGGGCTTTCAGAATATCACAACCGTTTCGACTATTTGGGATATCGGCATAGCTGACCTTTAACACTCACACATCGTGCCGTGGTTGGTACGTGGCCTGTAGGACGTACTGACTAAAAACAGGCGATGACATTTCCAGAATTTGACTGTCTTTGTCGAAAAATCGTAGTCTGAACATAGGCCCTGTGTAAAAATCGACGAAATCCCCATAGGCGCAATGCATTAAAATTCACTTGGCCAGGGTTCACTAGATTAATATTCTGCTATTCTATATTCTGCTAGCGCCTTTCATGTCTCCGGGGTTCTTTACAGGGTGTTCTTCTGTGTTAGACAATGACATCTTCAAATTTCTATTATGTTTTGCTGTTAATTGGCATAAACGGTCTCTCCCATTGTATTCACATCCTGTAAGGCCACTTCAGGCATAGCGGCTGAGCATAGTGGAGGAGCGCGCCGGCGGGGGGGGGGGGGGGGTGACCGCGAATTTTGGGATTCCATCGCAAAGAAGACAGTATCCGACGTGCCACCACGCTAACAGACACTTTTCCTAAGGTTGTTTCGTTACAACTACACTCTCCAGTTCGTGCCAGGCAAGGAGCTGCTGGTAGCAGACGCGCTATCACGAATACACCAGCCGAAGAGTGCTGCCCGTACATGCGACAGCGACGTGGACATACATACCACTTACATTTTTTCCGCTTTTGTCACCGATACAATGAAGCACAGTCTCCAGAGGTCCACAGCGATGGTCCCAGTACTTAAGGACGTCATGCAGAAAATTTCAAGTGCACCTCCCACCTCCCACCACCTCCCAGATCTATGCATATGTACGGGCACCGAAATTACCAGCTGAGGGACACCAGTTCGCTCACAGTCATCGACAACATGGCAAGCATTTTCTCCCGCCATGGTATTCCCCTTAAGGTTCATACGGATGGTGGACCCATAGGTCGGCATTTTGCTAAGAATTCATTCAACATCACATCATGGTCAGTTTTCCGCAAAGCCCATCACATCACATCACCGTCATAAACCATCACATCACGAGCCCGTAACTCAACCTCAACCTCAGAATTCATCACTTCATAAGCCATCATTCAACTTCAACTTCAGAATTCATTACATCATAACCCATCATTCAACTTCAACTTCAGAACCCATCACATCACATCACATCATTCAACTTCAACTTCAGAATCCATCACATCATAACCCATCATTCAACTTCAGAACCCATCATCAGAATTCAACTTCAGATCCCATCGCGGTTTTGAAGTTGAATTCCTATGATGGGTTCTGAAGTCGGTGATGGATTTTGAAGTTGAAGTTTGTGATGGGGCTTTGAAGTTGAATTCCTATGATGGGTTCTGAAGTCGGTGATGGATTTTGAAGTTGAAGTTTGTGATGGGGTTTTGAAGTTGAATTCCTATGATGGGTGCCGAAGTCGGTGATGGGGTTTTTGAAGTTGAACTCCAACGAAGGCCTACGTGGGGTGTGCCCGGCTGCAGGATTACGACGCTAGCGTCCTGCTCGCCTGTGTTTGCGTGGGTTTCCTGGTAGTGGCAGCAAAAGCGTAAGCGAAGGAGGGGTATGCTGTTTGGAGGGTGCGGTCAGCCTGCACTCGGTTGGACTTGGAAGCAGGGTTTACCAATGAAGGAGGAAAGGGAGGGATGCCACGTTTGACCTCCGCTGTCGCATGGAACTGCAGAAGGTGTATTGCTTGCGCGGTACGGTTGTTGCACAATATTGCGCTCGTTGTTGACAGATAAGTGAGCGCATAGCACATTGCGCGTTCATGTGGCTTCGGGTGACCGCTGATGGGGTTTTGAAGTTGAATACCAACGAAGGCCTACGTTGGTGTGCCCGGCTGCTCGCTGCTGGAGGATTACGACGTTGGCGTCTTCCTCGCCCCTGTTAGCGTCGATTTCCTGGTAGTGGCGGCGAAAGCGTAAGCGGAGGAGGGGTATGCTGTTTGGAGGGTACGGTCGCCTTGCTCTGGGTTGGGCTTGGAAGCAGGGTGCACCGAGAAAGGAGGAAAGGGAGGGATGCAACGTTTGACCTCCGCTGTCGCATGTGAACGGCGGCGGGAGGTGTGTTGCTTACGCGGTAGGGTTGTTGCACAATGTTGCGCCCGTTGTTGACAGCTAAGTGAGCACGTAGCACATTGCAGGTTCATGTGGCTTCGTACGATATCCTTGCCTGCCGGCACATTGAACGTTCATATGACTTTGTACGATCGTCGTGTCTGCCGGTACATTGCACGATCATGTGGCTTCGTAGTCTGGCTTTTCCGCCGTGCTATTTTTCACTCGTGACGCGGGGCATCGGAATACATCGTGACCAGCCACTCAGTATTACATGAGTTCTTGTGACATGATGCCTACTGACACTGGAAATAGCCGTCATGAACGAATTCAGCGACTTGTAATCACCTTCGCTGGACATATGTTTTTACTCTAATTATTTCATGCAATACACCACTGCAGTGGTTTATCCGGAATCCCAGGCAGGGGGCGTGGTCATTATTACAGCTACGTGATAACAGCGTTACACGTATAATTACCGACAGGTCATTACAGCTGAAACGGCAAGCCCCCTTTTTTGCAGGGGGTGTCGCCAAACTTTTTTCTTCGGGGTGGGGGTGTCACAGGGATGTATCATGGTCTGGATAAATCACTGACACCAAAAACTGAGAATCTGTCCTTGGAAAAGTGTAACCCATTGTATTCTTTTTCCTCCGAGGAGGGTATATACGGACGAACACTAAGTGAATTCTTAACGACCGAGGCGTTTGGACACATGTACTACATACAGAATGTGAGGCGCAAATTGAAGTGAAGACTGCAAGGAGCCCGGAAGACCACCAACTTATAGTCCATGAAACAGTTTCTTTTCCTCTCTCACAATCTCTAAATAAATATGTGTCGACACAGTTCCCACGACACAACAATTCCCACTCTTACCTGTTTTTATTTGATGTTTGAAACAATCTCTCATCATAATCACTTTACAGTAGTGTTAGTCACTTTTTGAGGTAACTTCGCAAAAGTATCATGAGCAAAGTTAGAAATTTCTATTTCGCTTCACGTCCAAGCAGGCAGAACGCACAACGCGGGCTCCTTTCTTTTTATTTTGCTGCTGAAAAATCCGACGACAGTGACCCCGCCTCTTGCACGTGCGCGGCGCCAGCAGCCTGTCTGCTCCGCCTTGTTGCAGCGCGATGTACTGGATGTACGCAAACGCAATTCCGACGTGCTACTGAGTTAGGTCGCAGCAGAGCATGGAGTGCATTTTTTTACGGGGAAGGTGATAAGGCCATTGGCAACGTTCTATGAAATGTGCGCGGAAAATGGGAACTCGCAGAACTTGGAATTCCAATTCTCACTTTGTGCCCAATTGAGAAGGTATATTCGGAACTCCGCTCCGAACTTAATTTCGGCATGGTAGCACGAACTTTCATTTCTCACTTAATTTCATTTTGATAACTTGAAGGTTGTAACTTCATTACATATTTAGCTTAATGACGTAACTCGTAACTAGCAACTTTTGGGTGGTAATTAACTTCCCCGTCTCTGCTGAAATGTACTTTATCGGCGATGAATAGCTAAGAAATAGCAGCTGCGTGCTCTGATGTAACACTTGTGTCCGATGGGTGCTACATGCATGCCGAACACATAATTCCCCAAAACATGACCTATGCACCTCAGATAAATAAGAGACCTATAGTGACCTCTGTGTATTACATTTAAAATAAAAGACGTCCACAAAAACAATACCAGCCCGATCTTGTCCTATTTGGATCCCAATCATACAAAGGAAAAATAAGCAATCTAAGAAGACACAAAATAAGCCTAATAAAACACACTTCGTCAGCACGACAGCAATCTACTGTCGTCTAGTAAAACGCGCGTACGCGACCGAAGGCGGAGGCTCAAATCCAAACCCATCCAATATACATATACACGCACATTATAGCCGTAGGCGAGCAAATGAGTCAAACAGAACAACCGCAACGTGCAGACCACGCGACCGCAGAACGCCAAATCGCATCTCGATCTAATCTACCGCTCACATTCGCAACATACAGTTGCCTCCGGCTACATGACATTGCCCTCCGCGCCCCACTACGCCAGAGAGTAACGCATTCCAAACACTTCCTTCCCTGCGACCACCGATACACAACAAGGGGGGGGGGAGGAAGTCCGCCAGGCATCTGCAGTGTCAGGCCCATACGCCCACACCAGACACGAAACGCGAAGCGTTTATGTGCGCTCGGTTCACTCCAATACACATTTGCCATTCACTCCGCACGCGTTCGCACAAGTAACGACACGTGAACGTCAGACATCGACTAAACATTGTCGGCTTCAAAATCTATTACGAGGACTTCGAAACCTATCCGTCATCTTCAAAATCAATCGCGCAGACTTCAGCTTCAAAACCCATCCCGCTGACTTCCCCTTAAAAGCCATCGCGCTGACTTCAAAACCGAACACACGGACTTCGACTTCCAAACCCACACACGCTGACTTCAACTTCAAAACCAATCACGCTGACTTCAACATCAAATCCCACCACACTGACTTCAACTTCAAAACCCATCACGCGGACTTCAACTTCAAAACCCATCACGCGGACTTCAACTTCAAAACCCATCACGTGGACTTCAACTTCAAAACCCATCACGCGGACTTCAACTTCAAATCCCATCACGTGGACTTCAACTTCAAAACCCATCACGCGGACTTCAACTTCAAATCCCATCATAGCCCTTCATTCAACTTCAAAATCAACTTCACATCACATCATAGCCCTTCATTCAACTTGAACTTCAACTTCATTTCACATCATGCCGTTCGTTCAACTTCAACTTCAACTTCACATCACGTCATGCCCTTCATTCAACATCACATCGTTCTCTATGAGGTGATGGTGAATGAAGTCGGTGAAGGCCATCATGAATGAATTCGCCGACCTATGGGCCCCGTGGACCACATTCATCGTACGGATGGCGGGCCACAGTTCGCCTCCAGAGAATTCGCAGAATATGCGAATCGGTACGATTTTTCACATGTGATGTCCAGTCCCCGATTCCCACGATCCAATGGGTTAGCAGAGAAAGGAGTGCAAGTAGTAAAACGTCTCACCAAGAAGTGCGCCCATTCAGGAGAAGACTTCTGGTTGGCTCTATTGAGCTACAGAACCAGTCCCTTGGAGAACGAAGACCCGCCTGCTGAATTATTAATGAACGGACGTCTATGCACTCCAATTCCGGACTTCACTACAAAGCCAAGCAGAAGAGTGCGGAAGCATCCACAGAACAAGTTGCGAGGACGAGACTTGTGTCCGCTAAACGACGGTGAAGTCGTACGTATTCATGATGGCCAGACTTGGACTGTCAAGGCTAAAGTGCTGCACGCTGTGGGTCCACGATCCTACATGACAGAGACAGAACATGGTCGCCGTCTGCTGAGTAATTCTCCAGTAGCGACGATGAGTCCCTATCCGAGTCCGATGGGTATGACACAGCAGATGATGATGAAGAGGCCCTGGTACAACAGTGCCAGCCATCGTCACCGGTTCACCTCCAGAGTGCGGAAGGTGAAGAAATCCAACAAGAAGGACAGCCCAAGATCTTCGTAGGTCGAGCATGGAAACACAGCCACCAAGGCGCCTGGACTACGATGAGAACTTTTCTGAAAGTTTTTTTTTCTTTTCTTTTTTTGCGAATGAGTGGTGGTGGTGGTGGGTGGTGGTGATAGGGCTTGCCGTTGTCGGCCTCACGTACGTGGGCAACGTCACGACTGACGCCCTGGGGGAATGTGCGTCCTGGGCCGACTTCTAAGGGAACTGTGCCGACATACGTCTCAAAGCGTCTGAGGAAAACCCAGGAAAACCCCAGACAGCACAGCCGGCACCGGGATTCGAACCCGGGTACCTCCCAGGTTTGCGAATGAGTCGTGACGCTGCCGCTTTCAGCGTGGCCAACCACGGCGAGCAGTTTTTCATCTTCACCACCACCACCATGAGAACTTTTCTCAAGGGAACGTTTAGGTGTTCTTGTTCTCCAAAGGAAAGAGGATGTATCGGGGTTTTGAGCATCCCTGTGAATAAAGACGAAGTTTGCAGCCAGCGCATATTGCGTGCGGACGTATGTGGCTCGGTAGCTCTGTCGGGGTAACGTGCTGGCTTGCTGAGCTCAAGATCGCGGGTTTGATCCCGGCCGAGGGCAATAGCAATGTGGGGGAGGTAAACATTGCTTCCAGCACCGTGTGTCGGAGATTTCCGGCGCACGTCAAAAGAACCCCAGGTGGTCCTAATTATCCGCAGTCCTACCCTGCGGCACGTGCATCATGTCGCCACACTGCGCAGACAAACATTACGTGTAACATCACGGTACCATTATTATTACGTACTCGTTTGTCGTTCCTGGAATTAGGATTACATCAACGATACAATAGCGAGGACAAAAGGATAGTGCATTCCCTCATTGTGCCATGGGATCGTCGGTAGGACGAGCCAGCCGTCGTGAAGCTCAGCAGTATAATGACAGTAGGAAGAAGGAAATCCATCGGGTTAGGAGAAACAGATATTGCAACCTAGTGTTCGTTGTTCTGGGTGACTCCCTTATAGCGAGGACAAAAGGATAGTGCACTCCCTCATTGTGTCATGGGAGCGTCGATAGGATAAGCCAGCCGTTGTAAAGTCCAGCGGTACGATGCCAGGAGAAAGAAGTAAATGCCTAGATAAGCAGAAGCCGATATTGCAAGTTAGAGACCGTTTTGGCAACTCTCTCATTGCAAGGAACGAAGGATAGTACGCTCCCTCACTGGGCCATGGGAGCGTCGGTGGGATAAACCAGCAGTTGTAAACTCCAGCGGTACGATGACACTAGAAAGAAACAAATGCTCAGGTAAGGAGAAGCCGATATCGCAAGACGTTGTTCTGGGTAACTCCTTCATAGCGAGGGCAAAAGGATAGTGCACTCCCTCACTGTGCCATGAGAACGCTTTGCCATGGGAACGTTGGTAGGATAGACCAGCAGTTGTAAAGCCCATCGGTACAATGAGAGTATAAAGAAGGAAAGGCATCTGGTAAGGAAGGGCCGATACCGCAAGCTAATGACCGTTGTTTAGGTAACTCTCTCATAGCGAGGACGAAAGAATGTGCACTCCCTCACTGCACCATGGGAACGACGGTTGAGTAAGCCAGCAGTTGTAAGCCCAGCGGTACAATGAGAGTAGAAGGAAGGAAAGACATCAGACAAGGATAAGCTGATATCGCAAGCGAATGGCCCTTGTTCTGGGTGACTGCCTCAGAGCGAGGACAAAAGGATAGTGCGCTTCCTCATTGCGTCAAGGGAGCGTCGGTGGAATAAGCCAACGACTGCAAAGCCCCAACGATGACAGTTGAAAGAAAGAAATACGTCTTAGGTAAGGAGAGGTCGATATTGCAAGATAATGACCGTTGTATTGGACAACTCTCTCACAGCGAGGGCAAAAGGATACTGCGCTCCCTCACTGGGTGCGTTAAGTAGGCATGACGCACTCATGTCGGGAATATGATACACCCGGAGCGGCCACTAAACAGCGAAAAGCAACCTTGGAGCGATACACTACTGCTTGCTCGCTAATGCCGCTAGCTGTTATTTCCTCATGCAGTGCACAGACGGATTACACGTTGGCCTATATAGTTTGAACCTACAGCAACGTTCGAAGAGATGAGAGTGGTTGTGAGGATTTTTCCTTGTAAGAGTGAATTAAATGGAAAAGATGGGACTTTGTACCATACGCCATAGGAGCTGTTCACTCTGAACAGCTTCATATGGGTTGAGACAATCCATACGCGTGGGTTGAGACAAGGTTTATTCTGTCCAGTTGCGCTGGTGGACCGCGCAATACGCTCATGCGCGCGAGCCGCAAAACGACTGTTGTCGTCGTCGTCGTCGCTACAGATGGCTCCCCCTCGAGACAGATGAAGTCTGAATCAGGACGTCAAGCGGGAGCGGAGGAGACTGGGAACCGGAGAGAAGGTCCCCGGAGAAAAAGTCCCCTCAGGAGTCCCTCCCATGGAGTTATACTTTATCGCTCCTAACTGGAATCAGTGACTATTGGAGCGCAAATTTTCACGTCATTGTTGTATTGTTGACATGGTCTTAAAACACTATTGTGGTCCAAACCCATAGGACTGATTAGAAGAGTTCCGCAGAGATGTAGCAAGTGGTTGAAGAAGAAAACGAGAGAGAGAGAGAGAGAGAGAGAGAAAAGAGCAGCGTGGGGAACTTTCAGCTATACCGAGCATGGAAATAGGGAAATGTATTGTTGCGACGACTACTTCGGCACCCAGGAACTCGACACCATGCATATTTTCATGATTCAGATTTAAAAGTGCATTTTTAACTTTGGATTTATCGAGGTCTTATTTTTAAACGGTTTATTTTCAGCGTTATCTGTCGTATCGGACAGATCGCTTGTTCACTTCTGGCTGTTAGCTCTATCCGCTGAACCAGATCCCAACGGCCAGATAACCAAGGACACTGCCCTGTCAGGTGTGTTGGCCATCGCCACAAAGAGCATCATGAGTCATCGGAAATTAGTGGACAGTTTTGACATACGTCATCGAAACCTATCAGCAGGTCATGTTATCGAGGGCAGAATATATATCATCTTCCTGTGTTTGTAATAATAGTTTTGGTAATTCTAGTACAAACGAACTGCCATTTTAACCAGTATCACACGCATAGGATTGACGTGGGGACGGAATGATTCCCGAGCAGAATGGCCATAGTACGAGGACGTGATATTCTGTATATCGGGTACCGTGCTTCATAGCAAAGAGCTACGAAAGCACAGTACCCATATACAGAATGTCACGTTGAAAAAAAAAATCATAGAACTTTCTATGTGTAAAGAAATGAGCAATATGAGAAAAGCAATCAGGCGGTATGAGCGACGTTATGGGCAGTATGAGCAACGTTACGCGCAGTATGAGGTGCATTTTGAGCAGCATGAGAAGGTTTGAGGTATGAGCGCGGACCGTTTATAGTTAACCAGTTATTCACCTAGGAGTGCTGGCGCCACAGCGTCTGGTGATGGCCTTTCAAGAGACGCTCGTCACTGTCGGCGGGCCGTAACGGCCGTAACTCCATTCCCCTTCGTCCGATTCTGTTCAAATTTTAGGTGCATGTTTCCCGTTCCGTGTCCTACAACATTGGCTCCTGGATTCTCACCCAAGTCGTTCGAGTGCCATCTCAGTGCTTGGGCGCTTACTTGCTTATTCTACCCTGTTTCTCGGAGCCGTCTGGACGTATTTTGCTCCGCTCTGCGTGGGACTCATATTTTCGTCGCTGTCTCCATGCTGTGACAGTGTCTTTGTGCCGTTTCAGTGATCACTGAAGGTGTTTTGTGTGTGTAGCTTGGAATCAACCTACGGAAGCCGTGGGAGGCGAGTGCGCATTACAGGTACGTTGCAGTCCCGTTTTTCCGTTATCGTTCGTTATTATGTCTGTCGGGTTAGCTGTCTGCAACTACCATATTCATGCTTTTTGTGACTCTTTGTGGAAAGCTTTCGCTGGTAGCCTTTACGTGTGTGTATAGAGTGTTTAAAATAAAGTCGTGCACTAAATTCTTGTACCAAAATTTTATGGCAACGTGCTCCAGGGCGCAATCGTACGTTAGCATGCTCCAAAAAAGTGTGTATTTGGATGCCCCAAAGTGAAGCAAGCCACAAACACTCTGTGTCACTAACCTGTTGCTGTAATGGCCAGTGAACAAGTATATGCACTCAGTTTTGCAAGCACTGCGCAAATATACTCAAATGTTTCAGAAGCGCGTTCATTGGACGTCACCAGCATTACAGGAAGGTTACGTTCAATTTTAAATCGGCAAAATGACCTCGTGCGTTATTCTGACTGACTAAATACAACTTCGTGCTTTGAAGATGTGATCTATGTGTTGGGATGAGAAACAGGCCCTAATCATGTCCATTTCATCATGAACCCACACGGTTGTATAAGTTGTGGGAACTGGAATACTTCTAGGCGCAGAAATTTAGCGCAGTTCTGATTTTGTTCGTTCTTTTTCAACAGATACTTTCGTCAAATATGCAGAAGAAGGTAAACCATCGTCATCAAAGGTGCCTGTACAGAAACGGAAAAAGCTCATCAAAAAGCATTTGGCAGGCTTTCTGAGGGGCCTAAGTCGCGCCAGTACCCTGAATAAACCGGTATTTTGTAATCACGTGTTGTCATTTTAACTTAATCACGCATGTTGCACGTTTGCTCAGACGGTTCATGTGCATTCATGTACATGAATACGCTGTATGAGAATGCTCATATGGTTCATACGCTGTATGAGAGTGCTCACATAGCTCATACGCTGTATGAGAGTGCTCATATGGCTCATACATGCTCATAGAAGCTCATATGATTGCTCATACAATAAACACATATATGAGCTCCATGTGATTGCTCATACAGAGTGCTCTATGGTTTTTTTCAACAGGGAAAGCTTTTTCATGAGCTTTTTCCGTTTCTGTACAGGCACCTTTGATGTCGATGGTTTACCTTCTTCTGCATATTTGACGAAAGCATCTGTTGAAAAAGAAAGAACAAAATTAGAACTGCGCGAAATTTCTGCGTTAGAAGTATTCCAGTTCCTACAAATTATACAAAAGTATCGGTTCACGCTGAAATGGGCATGATTAGGGCCTGTTTCTCATCCGAACGCATAGATCACAACTTCAAAGTATTCAGTTATATTTAATCACCCAGAATAACGCACGAGGGTATTTTGCGATTACAATTCAACGTAACCTTCCTCTAATGCTAGTGACGTCCAATGAACGCGGTTCTGAAACATTTGAGTATGTACGCGCAGTGCTTGTAAAACTGAGTGCATGTACTTGTTCGCTGGCCACTACAGCAACAGGTTAGTGACACAGAGTGTTTGTGGCTTGCTTGACTTTGGGGCATCCAAACATACACTTTTTAGAGCATGCTAACGTGCGATTTCGGTGCGCCCTGCAGCACGTAGCCACAAAATTTTGGTACAAGAATTTAGCGCGCGACTTTTTTTAAACACATTATACACACATGTAAAGGCTATCAGCGAACGCTTTCCACAAAGAGTCACAAAAAGCAAGACTATTGTAGTTGCAGACAGCTAACCCCACAGACATAACGATAACGGAAAAACGGGACTGCAACGTACCTGTAATGTGCACACGCCTCCCACAGCTTCCGTAGGTTGATTCCAAGGTACACACACAAAACACCTTCAGTGATCACTGAAATGGCACAAAGACATTGTCACAGCACGGAGACGGCGACGAAAATATGAGTCCCACGCAGAGCGGAGCGATATACGTCCAGACGGCTCCGAGAAGCAGGGTAGAATAAGCAAGTAAGCGCCAGCACTGAGATGGCACTCGCAACGGCTTGTATGAGAATCCAGGAGCCAAATAGAATGTTGTAGGACACGGAACGGGAAATATGCACCTAAAATTTGAACAGAATCGGGCGAAAGAAATGGAGTTCCGGCCGTTACGGTGGACGACAGAAACGAGCGTCTCTTGAAAGGCCATCACCAGACGCTGTGGCGCAAGCACTTTGTGCTATGATATCATTTTCACCCTGCTCATCAGCTGCTCACACAGCTCACACGGTCAATGTGATTTCATGTTCCGCTCATTGCACACCTCACAGCGCTCATTCGTTTGCTCATAACTTCTCGTAATGCTCACTGCTGTGTACATACCCCCCCCCCCCGCTCCCCTTTTCCTCTTGCTCATTGGCTTGCTCACAGCGCTCATAGCCGTGCTCACAGTGCTCATTCCTTTTCTCACAGTGCTCATAATTTATCATATATGAGAGCTTATGACATTTTTCAGCAGGGTGGTAATGATGATGGAGATGGATGCACTGCAGAAGCAGGATCGTCAGCATTGTAGGTCGGCTTCACTTCCACTGATGAGGACAACTGTTGTGTATTGGCCTGGGATGCCAGCCCAAGCACAGCAAGGCAATATGGGAATGAAAAAACGTAAGGATCGCCTCGGTTTCCTGTCTCTGAACTCTCCTTAGACTTTGCGCCGGTACTTAACGGCGACTTACAGTCAGTCTGATTGAGCGTCTTGAACCGAGACCGGTTGACCGGTTGAACCGGTTGTTTCCACGATTGTTGTAATATGTCTGAAACGAACCCAAGTGGATATTATAACAATATAGGTCTTAGCGGTGCGCTCGTGAGCCTTGAAAGGGTCATCATGGCGTGGGTCCAGTGGCCTACGGGTTGCATCTCGACGGACATAGACATGCTTGCAGGTTGTCAGGTGCCGATTGACGAATACTGTGACAGCAGCAGGAGCACGCGCTGGTGTCGGTCGCAGATGGCTCATTGCCGCGCGAAGCCTCTGAGCGTACTGCTGGAGGTCTGGAACGTCTGCACTGGAGGCAGGAGCAGTAGCGTGCACGAACTATCCAGGCAACCTGAGTGTGGTGCCGTAAACCAGTTCCGCAGAGGAGCAGTGCAGATCAGGACAGAACGTATGCCAAGGAGAACAACAGGAAGAACTTCTGTCCAACGAGTGTTGTCGTGGGTGCAGAGAGTCTTCAGCAGGCGATAGAACCATTCAACTAATCCGTTGGCTGAACGATGGTAAGCCGTCGTGCGGATCCGTGTCGTGCCAATAAGGTTCATCAGGTCGGAAAAGAGTCGAGATTCGAAGTGACGTTCGCTATCTGTTGTGATGATGGACGGTACGCCGAAACATGCAATCCATCTGGCGACGAGAGCTTGGGCAACGCAAACCACCAACGGCACAGAGACGTGCATAAGACGTCGCAACATGGATATCTGGATATCCAGTGCATTTTCGTGAGGGTCGAACTTAGATACACTGAGCATCCATGGAGCTTGGCTTTACCCCTGTTTTCTGAACCCCAGGAATCTCCAGACAACATATTTCATGGACACGTGGATATGAGGTGGATGTTGTATGGTGCCAGTATAATAAACCACGTATTTCAGTAGTTTTTATACTGTCTGTAGTTTTTATACGTGTATCATAGCCCAAGGTTATTATGAAAGGTATTATTATTGTTAAAAATGCCCTCACCATTAAAAAAAAACAAAGAAAAACAGCAGGCTCCCTTTTTGCCCCTTCCACAGTCAACGCGAATTTGAAGGGAGATCAGCAATCAGAATGGCCTCTGTTCGCGAAATGGCTGGAGGCCGGAGCATATACTGAAATACAAGTTGTTGGGGCACGTTCGTTATAAGTGTATTGGGGCGCAAAATGTTTGTAACGGTAAAGGGAGGGGGTCTTTGCAATAGCTCACGTACCTGCAGAGTCAAGATATAACCAATAACGTTTCTCACATTCCTTCCTAACTAATACTAGGTTCTTAATTCAGGCTATTGTCTATAATGTGATTACCTGCTGAGTGGAGCTGTAAAAGTGATCGAATTCCTCTGTTGCTTTACGAGGATAACGCACAGATAAATACTTTGCACGGCCAGCAGACGTGAACGATAGAAATATATCACGATTCTATAGTTACCCGATATCTAGTAAGGTTCACAGAAGTGTTTGCTTGCTCTCAGTAGAGGAAAAGCGTTTGCTGTCGGAACATGTCAAACATCACATATTTATCGGTATATCTCCAGGCGACATCCTGGCGATATTCCTCTGATGTTCAATAAGTGCCCAAATCTAGTATACTGGATGGTCCATGGATATCCCGGGGTACTGCAGACTGCCTCCTTTCAAACATCCAAAGCGCGATATACTGCAGACGTACCTGGGATATATGTTATTCACTAGGGTAAAACCGAAACGCGAATGTCGTTCTGGGACATCCCACAGATATCGCATGGATGTCCAAATGTCCCGTCAAAACTATCGTCCGGTATTGAATTCGGGTAATGGCTATTCCTGTTGTGTGATGACATTTGAGTGACTTTTCATTTTATTTTTGTATTTTGATGACTCCATTCCCTGCGATGCTCCAAATACTACACGACAGCTTGAAAAAAAAAGCGCAGTATTGGATCTCGAGCATTGAAACGAAACGATCGATCGAACGAAACGATCTCGAGGATGCATCCCTCGCTTACCTACTCGTCCCAATTATCATAACTCGATAACATCAACACATGAGACTTACAAACATAGACTCCACGCATTCTACTCCACCCTAGCACGAGGATGAAAGCTTACGATTTTTATCTTTTTTTTTATTTCTGTTTCATTTCACCGTGGCTATGACAGTATTATTTACTATTGAGAGCGTCCGCCTATGAATGCGACATTGGATAATGGTCACGCCCCATCTTGAACTCAGAGTGACTGAAGACTGAGGGCATGTCCCTACTTTTTTTTTTCAAATCTTGCAAGCTGTGGGCATCCCATCGACGTAAATGACTTTTCTAGTGTGTACGCCTGACACTGAAGCAGCACTTGGGCAAACAGGGTGCTCACAGAGCTGGACGGGCTGCCCTCCCGCTGCTCTCTAGCAGCCGACATTGGTCTTTTAAACGCATTGTAGTTTTATTTATTTGAGTTTTATGTCCTTTGATACTAATTGTACAGTTTTATCTTAACCGAATCACTATACTTTTAACTAGTACCTTCCTTAGCATTGTCTTGGTGCATTATGGCCTTCGTCGCTGATGCGCCAGGAAAACCTAAATAATAATTAATCATCATCACATCTAACAGCCGTTCCATTGCCGGAAACAGTAACGGAAACGTAACGGAAACGAAATTGAAAGGCTGGTATCAGAAACGGATAATGGAAACGAAAATGTGTGAGTAACGAAAATGAAAACGGTAACGAAAATATGTCCGTTACCCTTCCCTGGCTCAAAACAGGTGTATTCTCATAAAGCACCCTTTTCTATCCCGCAGACTGAACCAAAGTGTGCAAGAAGATCATTACTAAAGGTGTAATATCGACACACACCACATTTTATCTACTGACGATCATTAAGGGTGTAAAGTGAGGTGTTTGAAAGAGGTGTTTACGTCAATACGCCTGCTTAGTGCGTTAGCATTAGGGTACATTTATGCTGCAGCATCGCTGCTGGCACATGGCACATTGCTGTTTGGCGATGACGAAACAAACACATGTATCTCTGTGGGCGCGTTCATGCTGCAGCATCGCTGCTTGCCAAAGATGCACGCCATGATCATCGCCACAACAATGCTGCCAAACATGTTTGAACATGCCCGGGGACTACCTGACTTCTGGCGATGACAGGTCAAACACAGAGCTTTCTGTTGGTGCATTTACCCTGCAGCCTGGCTGCTCGCTTATCCTCGCCGCTGCTTGCCGCTCTGCTCGCTGCACCTAGGAATGTAAACATGTTTGTCTTCCTGGTATCATTGATGACTGGCGTCTTGAAATCCGACCTGCGATTGGTTGTGATGAAGTCGGTTTCCTCCTTCCCACTTTTCCTCGTTTCCATCCTTCCACAGTGAACGCTGCTAGGCGACCGATATAGCGAAAGCGAGCAGCATCTTGAGCAATCTGCAGGGTAAACGCACCCTAGCGGTTATGCGAGCAGCGATGTGCTTGAAGCTGCAGCATAAATGTACCCTTAGAGTCCTCGGTACGCAAGAATCGCGGCGTGGTCTCTCTGTAGCCACGGTGTGGCGCGCATGCGCGGTGAGTGGAGAGGGAAGGAGAAAAGGACAGGGCGCATGGACAGCGGGGCGCGGACAACCGGCAGTGTGCAGCTGTGGTGGTCGACAGGTTCAGACCTGTCTGCGTGGGTGCGCCATGGGTTAGGAGAGTTGTGCAGGGTCTGACTGCGAGACGGCGCCGCCAAGCTGAATCGGAAGAAGCCCGAAAGGCTCGTTTGACTGAGGATGCTGTCTTGCGTTGGCGCTGTGTTGGGTCGTGTGAAGGGTAGTGTAGCGTTGTGAAGCGGAGCTCGCAAACGGTTATCAAGTTTTAATGCTAACGCATTTCCGTCGGATGCACCAATTCATCGACCATGCTTTTTACACCTCATTTGAACTGGGAATCATGAGGAGAACTCAGGGACATTCCCTCTGAACGCTGGCTTCACCTGACTTCGGAATGCCTTGTAAGATAAGCAGTATGCCACGGGTCACAACAGCTGAAAGGAGGAGCTGTTGGGTAGGGCGGGAGAGTAAGCCGGAGGCGCATAAAACGATTTATCATTGTTCCGCTATCCTTCCGCCAGCGCGGTATCATTTTATTAGTTTTTGTTTCCCTGATTTTTTTCCCCTGATTTTTGTACTCCCGGGCTGCGGGAGTACCAGCTTAGGAAAAAAGCTTCTGAAACTCTGGGATTTTGCATTGAACTTCTCTCAGCCTCCCCTGCTGCTTAGGGGAACATGTGTTTGAGCAGAATCCTTGGAAGAAATCAACTCACGGATTGTGTTCAAGAAATGTTCCCCTAGGGCCGCAGGGTAGGCTGGAAGAATTTTTGTCCCAAGCTGTGTTGACGGCATAGGTGGATAGAATACAAAAAAGCCTATGACAGGCCTAATCATGAAGAGCGCCACAGCAAGCGTTATCGTTGTTGTCAAAATTGGTGCGCGCAGGGCTGCATGCGCATTGGCCATCGCGGTGCATAATGAGGACATAGCGCGTGTTACAGGATATCGAAAATTTGAAGTTCCGGCCCCTTAGGTCATGTCTCTGTAATCAAAAACAATCTTTAAAAATATAGATAAAAAAAACGGGATATTGAGTTCGGCCCACGTTGCAGCAAGCTGGTTTGTAAGCGGCTTTTTAAAAGCGATATCAGGTGGTCCTGCAACCTTCAGGACGCTTACCAAACAATGCGGCATTTCCAATACGTGGCCTACAATTCTGCTATCCTCGTGCTTCCGAAAATCGACTAAAGAGAAAGTTAGTGAGCTAATTTTGGAAATATTCATCTGACACACGTGTACTGTTGGTCATGTAATTTGCACCACGCTGCGTTCGTGTGTATACGAAAACAGAATGAAATGCCACTCATAATCACGGATCCAAAGTGTGCTATATTCGATATGCTATTTTACCCCACACAGTGGCTATCTCTCCCTTTTATCAGTGCTGCTTTTTAAGTGACCAAGAGCAAAATATAACTACGTTCTTTGCACACAATATACGTATGGCGGAAATGATACGACCCATAGTACGGGCGTGCCTTGACGAAAACAAAGATTCGCTAGAGTCGCACCGTTGCTTGCAAGAAATTAAATCAAAACCCCACAAAACAACGCGCTATAAATCAGCTAAGTGGTTAGAAGCTTTCTTATGTCCTTGAATTCGTTGGAAGACTTTCGTGCAGTTTGTTTCGTTAAAAGGTCGCAAATTAGCCGTTTAATTGTTATATCTTTATTGACATCTAGCACAACTGTCCTGGACCAATGTCCGAAACCGAATGCCCCGAATGTCAGTCCGCTCCGCGTGAGCTACTACCCTCTTCCTTCCTCTCGTTCTTCTCCACCTTGCATCGACACAACACTCCCCCTCTGAAAAGTGGCCTTATGGTCGGAAGCGATCCGGTGGTTTCCGTGTCCTTTCCGAGCGCCTAAGGGTGGCGTTTGTTTGGGTAGGTAACCCTGAGTTGACAGGCTTTTGTCCAACTTCGGATGCAGCTAGTCTAGACGCGTTGCGCACTGTCCCATCTGCCAAGACAAACGTGCTGAGTCCCACTTTCTTTTGTATGGCGATGGGCGGACCATACGCCCGGGATCCTTTCGGACGGTGACCGGGTAGATGGACGCGTACATAGTCTCCCGGCTGGAACTTAGGGTCCTCACCCGGTGGCGTTCGTCGAAATAAGCTTTAGTCTTTTCCTGATACTTCTTGATACGCTCACGTAGCGAAGCCATTTCCCTCTGAATATCTTTGTCCAGGTTCGGGAATCCGGCTACGTCGAGTTTTGATTTCATGCGCCTCTGATGTAGCAGTTCTCATGGCGATAACCCCGTTGCTGCGTGAGGCGTAGCCCTGTAGATCCCCAGGAACGCCTTCACATCTTGCGACACAATCCTCCCAGTGAGTGAAATCGTTTGGAGGAAGCCCTTCAGAACTCTACTGAAGCGTTCCACCTGTCCGTTTGCTTCAGGATGGTATATTGCCGACTGTCGGGTGCAGTATACCCCTCTCGGCAAGAAAATTCTTGAACTGTAGAGCTTCGAATTGAGGCCCGTGGTCCGAAACCAAAATTTCAGGGTATCCCTCACGAACGAAGATGTCCATTAAAAACTCAAGGATAACTTCTGTGGTGACATGCGAAAAAAACGCTACCTCCGGCCACTTGCTAAAATAATCCACAGCTGTGATAGCGAAACGGCAGCGTGCTGGAAGGTTGCCGAATGGACCTACGATATCTATCCCCAACTGCTTCCACGGACCGCAAGGGAAAGGTACTGGCTGTAGAGGTGCTTTGTGCGTCACCGCAGTCTTGTCCGCTTCACGACATGTGTAACAGTCTCGTACATAAGTCTCAATTTCAGCGTCCATACGAGGCCACCAATAACGCTCACGTATACGTTGCTTCGTCCGGACGATCCCCGAATGTGACTCATGAGCGATGTCGACAATTCGTTTCCTCAGCGAGGAAGGAGGGATTATCCTTGACCCTCTGAGTACGATACCTCCTACCGAAGTGATCTCGTCGCGAAGTTTGAGATATGAAGAAAGTTGCTCTTGCTGCTGCTTGTCCAGTTGAGGGTCATGTTCCAAGCAACTTAAAACCTGACGGAGCACGACGTCATCGTCCATAGCCTGCAGCAGCTCCTGCATGGTGATGCAGGATAGCGCCTGCTCAACATAGCACACTAACTCATCTTCATCTTCATCTCCGGTTGTAGCCAGCTTGTGAGGTAGGGGAAGACGTGACAGGGCGTCGGCGACGAAGTTATGCTCTCCTTTCTTGTATACGATGGTGTAATTGTACTGAAGGAGACGTGCAGCCCATCTTGCAATACGCATTGGTTGCGGTCCAGTACCTTGGGTTGACAAAAGGCGTGACCAAGGCTTGATGGTCGTTGCAAAGTGTAAATTGCGTCCAAAAAGTAATACGTGCCACTTCTCGCACGCCCACAAGCATGCCAAAGCTTCCTTCTCCCCAGTTGAGTACCGGTATTCTGTCGCTGTCATAGCCCTTGAGGCGAAGCAGACGGTACGTAGACCGTCAGGATGCTCCTGCTGCAGTACAGCTCCCAGACCGAAATTTGTTGCATCTGCCGTGACAATTGTAGGAAGCGAAGCATCGAAGAGAGCCAGCGGTACGCACTCTTGGATGAGAGATTTGACTTTGTGAATGCGGTTTCTTGCTCTTCCGTCCATAGAAATCGTGGCTCCTTGCGAAGCAGTCGCCGAAGCGGCTCACCACCGTGGCGAAGTGGGGTACGAACTTGAGGTAGTACGAAGCAAGGCCAAGAAATGAGCGCAGGATACGACATCCTGCGGAGATGGCGCATCACGAATGGCTTCCAACGTATCCTGCAGCGGACTCAACCCATCCGACGATAAAGAATGTCCCAGAAACTGTAACTCGCGGGTGGGCAAAGACACATTTCTTCTTGTTCAACCTCAGTCCAGCGGCCTCCAGTGCGAAGAGGACTATCTAATCTAAGGTTGTGGTCCTCCATTGTAGCACCGTATACCAAGATATCATCAAGGTAGGTCATAACACCTTTTAGACCCTTTAGGACCATCGCCAACATCTTCTGAAATGCAGCAGCCGCTGATGCCAACCCAAAGCATACACGCTTGTAGCGAAGAGGCCCTCGTGAGTAATGAACGCCGTTAATTTTCGACTTTCTTCTGCAAGCTCCATCTGATGATAGCGGAAGAGAGGTCCAGTTTTGAAAAGTACGAAGCGCCAGCAAGGTGATGAAAGATGTCCCTCCATGTGAGGCAAGGGGTGGCTATCAATGACGATGGCTGTATTGGGCTTTCTGAGGTCCACGCATAGTCTTAGCTCTCCAGTCTTCTTCCGGACAGCTACAATTGGGGACACCCATTCAGAGGCATCTATGCGCTCTATAATGTCCGACCGCTCCAGCTTCTGCAGTTCCTCCGAGATTTTTTGACGAACCTCCAACGGAAGGCGGCGAAGTTTTTGCTGTTCTGGTTCGACCGATGTCCTCATCGTTACTTTGTGTCTGTAACCCTTCGCCAGTCCCAGTTCCTCGGAGAAAAGAGTAGGGTATTTCGCCAGGCACGGAGGTACCTGTGCTCGGGGTGTCGCCGACACTTTCCGGCAAAGCTGCTGAGCAGGTACAATGGCGATGTCCAAGGCGCGCAACATATCCATGCCAGCAATGGCAGCTCCTTTGCGCACCACATGAAATGTACAAGTGGCAGTCCTGTCGCCGAAACATACTGTAGCAGAGAATATCCCTTCCGTGGAGATGATTGCTTTAGAGTACACTCTAAGTACGACTCCTGACTTGTGAAGAGGCCGATGAGAAAACTTCTCATGGTAGACGTTAGAAGGTAAAAGGGAGACCGCTGAGCCTGTGTCGACCAGGAGACGTAAGGGCACGCCCGCAGCTTGTATTTCACCAGAAAATTGGCTTTGTGGTGGACGTCGATGTTGTATAGACGTTTATGTCCACCTCCTTGACCGAGGTTGCTTGTACCGAGGACTTCTGTCGGCACACTGACTCAAAGTGTCCTTTTCTCTTACATGACCGGCAAGTTTTGTTCCTAGCAGGACAACTGGGACTGTTTGCCAAGTGCTTCGTCGACCCACATCTATAGCATGCATTCGACGTTTTCTTCTCATGGCGAGCTACAGCTTAGACGGTAGCGTGGTGTTGCTGAGGTAGCCAGGAGAGCTGATTCTGTTTGCGCTTGCTCCACTTGCTTTGCAATTGCCAGAGCAGTGTCCAAGGTCAGGTCGGGTTCTAGTAGAAGGCGATCCCTGACAGCCTGACTCGATGTCTTTTCCACCAACTGGTCACAAATCTATGTCTTCAGCCATGGCCTCGAACTTGCAGTTTGCACTAAGGGTTCGCAGCGCCGTAATAAACTCATCAATCGATTCACCTAGATGTTGCGCTCTTGCACGAAACCGGTATCGTTCGACCGTTCGATTTAGGGCTTGCAAGTAGAAGCGTTGTAGGCTCTGCACCGCGGCAGCATACACGTCTTCCGTCTCATCGACGGTCGAGGAAACTGCCGTAGCAGGTAAAGTACGGAATACCCGTTGTCCCTCCACTCCAAGACAGTTCAGTAAAATGCACTTCTTACGTGTAGATGCATATCCCGTTCCACCGCAGGCTTCCTGTAAGTCGTGAAGAGTTGTATCCACTCCTCCCAGGGAATGGCCGGTTTGCCAGGGGAAGGCAGAAATACTGGTGGGGGATGCAGGTTCATTGTAGTCGACTGCGCCAATCTGTTATGTCTTTATTGACATCTAGCACAACTGTCCTGGACCAATGTCCGAAACCGAATGCCCCGAATGTCAGTCCGCTCCGCGTGAGCTACCCTCCTCTTCCTTCCTCTCGTTCTTCTCCACCTTGCATCGACACAACATTAATGAGCTACTTTTCGAAAAACCCCAGATAGCTTATTTGTCGGTCGGCGTCACACACATCAACATTTTTCACTGAAATTGCCAATCCCTCCATAATGAAGATAAATGCGATTTCGAATAGCGCGTGGTGTGCGCGCATCATTCGGTTTTTTTGATGGCGCCTTTCTTCGTCACGTTTTTTTTATTAATGCCGGGCTACAATTCTGCTAGCTCGACCACACGACCTCAGGAGCATGTGTGCCAAATTGCGTCCTTCTTGGTCCAGCGGTTTGAAAAGTGGCTGCATGATCGTTCGGGACAAGCTCCTTTATGTATATTAGAAGTTGTATGTCTAATTATCACATCAACAAGATCTCTTTTTGTTGTGATTTGATTATTATTGAAGAAGAATATCAGTACGCTGACGGAAATATGCAATACAATACAATATATACATGATAAAGAGCCGCAGATTCGTCCCTGAGTTCTGTGATGACAACGTGCAAACGCTGGCAGTCGAACGGACGTCAGCGCGATAACCACGTAATTTTATATTTGGCAGCGGGATCTTGAATCTTCATGCTACCGTGACACACCGGAAAGAAGCAGTTAAGCTATCCGGGTTTCCTTTCGTTTCTACACATCTGACTTTGTGTCCGTATCATTTGGTTATGGTTATCTGCAGGCACATAAACAACCTTCACGACTCTGTTTACCACCACCACGTTTAGCAAGGGCCAGAATGAAACCCAGATGGCAGGCTCGGAATTGATTCTTGGAATCGGTAGAAAGAGTTCTTTTTCCAATACTGCTCTGTCCGTGACAGAAGTAGTATGACGGGGACAGCCCTAAGAACCACCTTTTTCTAATCCAACAGTAGCCAATTCTTATCCAACAGTAGCCGATTCTCATCCAACACAAGCTAGTTGTAAGCCCTCTGATTGGTGGCCCCACTTTGATTGACAGGGCCCCCTTTTTGGCTCCGCCCACTTCATGCTGATTGGTCCGCTCCAAACCTACTGATCGCTGATTGGTTGGCCATAGCTCCACCCCTTATGCTAATGAGCTGGCTTGGCTACGCCACCCGTCACGCTGATTGGTCCACTGCAAGCTAACCCCTGAGCTGGCTCCCCATTGATTGGTCCACGCTAAGCTTACTGATCTTGGCCCCACCCCTTTATGCTAATTAGCTAGCTTGGCTCCACCCCTGGCACGTTGATTGGTCCATTCTAAGTCCACTAATTGGTTGGCATGGTGCCCCCACTGATTGCCCATTGGTCGGCTCCTTCTAAGACAGCTGATTGGCCACCCCAGCGGCCCCGCTCCGGCTTTATCTGAGATATCCAAACTTACCTCATTAGAGTGCCACCAGGTGGCGCAACTCAGGTGCATCAACTCCACGTGGTTCCACTTCGACACGCCACACATGCGAGAGAACTTCGTCGAGATGTGTTGCCACATATCGGGCTCCTGTTTCACACAAACAAGTTGCGGGACATCATACGCAAAATCTTGGACGAGTACCTATAGACTTACAGGGAGCAATCACTGCACAAGCTTCAGGAACTATGCCAGGAAGAAATAAGAGTCTTGGAGACGATCATCAATCGCGCTAGGAGCTACGGATGAAAATAAAGATGCATGACACCTCACTACACTGTCTCCTCAAGTTATTCCACGATGCGCATGCAGTTCCAGCACCCCGCTCAAATTCTCATCTCCGGCACGTCCATGTGTGGCAAGGCAGTGCTCACGCAGATATAATGAGACACCCCGAGTTATTTAGCATTCCACTTCAGAAGATACTCTACGTACGAAAGTATCTGGATGGGAAAAGGATTTTGACAGAGTGGAGTTTGTGGACAGGATACCCACAGATTGAGATGAACAATATCCCACTCACATAGTTACCGTATTTTCACGCGTATTAGCCGCGGCTTATGCGCGATTTTTTTTTCTCACGGGCGCCCTGCGGCTTATCCACCGGTGCGGCTTATCTGATGACTATTTTTTCCTGGTATTTTCCCCATATGCCGATTTTAACGAAAGTGCCGACATTGTCTCTGGAACAGCACTGCCCTGCCGATGCACGAACAGGGCGTAACAGGGACGGGTCCACGTTCCAGTAGATTGATCTTCCTGGTGCATTCCCCCAAGCAGCTTTAAGGAAAGTGGTGACAGTGATTCACATCTTCTGGAAGATCAGTGACCCATCAGTCCACGAAAAACACCCGACAAGGGCACAATCCGATCTTGGTAGAACTCCAGAACTGACCTCCTCTGTTGTACACTGTGCCGATCCCGGAGTATAGACCACTGGGTTTATGGCCTTCTCTATGGTCACCTTTGTCGCACAAATCAGTCGTCTCCTATTGCCCGCGGTTTATCTGCCAGAAAATTTTCAAAACGTCCCAAAAAACGCGTCCTGCGGCTTATCTACGGTGCGGCTTATACGCGTGAAATTACGGTATTTACGATCAGATTACGGGAAAGGAGGTTCTATCAGAGGTAGAGTCGCTGTTTGTACATAGTAGCCACCATAAGAATGCGTCCATGATCCTGATCACACAAGCCTTGTTCTATCACAATGCCGCTTTTCGAACGATATCCTTGAACGCCAGTTATACGTATTGTTCCGGAATGCTCGGTCCGTACACCAGATCGAAACCTTCGGATGTCAAGTACCGTATTTTCACGCGTATTAGCCGCACCGCAGATAAGCCGCAGGACTCGTTTTTAGATACATTTGAAAATGTTTTTTACAGATAAGCCGCACTCGCAGATAAGCCGCGGGTAATACGACGCGACTGTTTTGTGCGCTAAACCAGTGATGCACATACAAAATCAACAGAGACGCTCAACGCTCGTCAGCGCCGTACTCCCTGCCAGCTGCCCTGTTCCCGTACTTGTCCGCGAAGTCGACAACATTTAGTTTGAAGCCGCTGTCGTGGCTGTGCCTCAGCTTTGGAGCCATGCCTCACCTCTAACTGCCGTTCCCGTGTTCACGAATGCTGCTGCTCTCGTCAAATGAGAACTGACGCTTAGCTGACCACGTTTTATCCCGATGACAGGTGTATTGAAAACTTACTGTGGGTCTGCCGACAAAGGAGACCGTGGGGAAGGCCATAAACCCAGTCCACATTCCGGTGTCGGCATGATGTATAACAAAGGAGGTCTGTTCTAGTGTTCTACTAAGATCGGATTGTGCCCTTGTTGCGTGTTTTTCGTGGATTGACGGGTTAGTCCACTCGAATGTGGAGTGGACCCGCCCCTGTTCGGTATTGTTTGTGCACTGGCAGGGCGGTCCTGTTCCGAAGAACATGAGGCACTGTCGGCCCTTTCGTTTAACCCGGGGTATGGGGAAAGTACCAGGGAAAAATAGTCACCAGATAAGCCGCACCCACGGATAAGCCGCAGAGCATCCGCGAAAAAAATAAATCGCGCATAAGCCGCGGCTAATACGCGTGAAAATACGGTATTCGGGAAACAGGGGCTCTCTTATTTCCTCAACGCATATAACCAGGCGACGGAGAAGGCGCACGGTTATTTAGTTGTAGATCTTCACTCGCAAACACCTCTGTCCGTAGCCTGCGAACGGGTGTTTTACCGCACGAGCGGTAGTTTCTGTTTACTCCCGCAAAATGACCGAGGTTAGAAAACATCTCACACTCCTCAAAGTATTGGCCACCAGCAAACCGGCGCACCATGCAGAGCTACTTAAAGAGCTCATATGCGACGACATTCGAATCCTTTCAGAAATCTCGCTGAACATTCTACGCAGAAATATCCCACTTTCGACGGAACTTCATAAAAACTTGAAAAACCACAAAAAAATCATCCGCTTCCTCGCTTACAAGTCACTTCATAAGTGCCTCCAGCAGCTGAAGAAATATATTAAGGGACAACGAGGTGGTCTCGTTCCCATACTTCCACTGCTCCTCTCAGGGCTCTCAAGTCTCATGGCGGGAGTCGCCAGGTGAGCGATATCCAAAGCCATCGGTCATGGCTCATAGAATAGAAATAGATGAAGTTCTGAAATCCAAAGATTCGGACGATACTGGCAAAACTGACTGGCAGTACTGACGATACTGAGCAAAATACTGGAAACCCTCTATGCTCAAGCGTGCTCACTATCCTTCTCCTTCTTTGGAACCTGTCCATTTGGAACCCAAACCAAAACCAGAACCCAACCAATTCGATTTTAATCTATTACCCTCCGACGTTGAGAAAGCACGTGCGAAATCTGTGCTAACAGAATTGAAGAAAGTTTTCACCTGGCAGGCGGATAATGTGCTAGTATATAGAGGGAAGCGAATCAACCGCCCAAACATTGTGGCTCTCGTGAGCTACTTAGCACGTCGTAGCGCGCTCATCAAGAAACCCAGTTGGTACAAAAAAGCATAGAAAATTATAAGCGCTCTGAAAATACCCCGAATTGCTCGCTGGAGCAAATATGGAGCCCTATAGAAAGATCAAGGAGAAAGGGTTAGGTGGAGTGGATCAGTACCGATGTTATCACAAGCTCACGCACAGAGAAGCCATCGAACAGCTGAAAAAAGAAGATGCTTACACCCTTTACAAGCCAGTGAAGAAAAATTTTAAGCGGCGCTCTATCATTGCAACTCGCGTGAGGGATTTATATCAGGCGGACCTTCTGGATATGCGTAAATATCAGAAATTTAACAAGGGCTACATGTACATCTTAAGGGTCATAGATACGCTATCGAGGTACCTGTATGTGGTCCCCATTCGCACAAAGCGCCCGCAAGACGTAAAGAAAGCTTTCCAACAAGTTTTCCGTCATCCGAATTCCGAAGAATCTCCTCACCTATCGTGGTAGAGAATTTTGGGGTTCCCCCATTCGTCAGTATTTTCAGTCGCTACTAAATCACTATACAACACAAACTGGAATGAAGGCGGCCTCCTGTGAATGCATGCAAAGAACAATTAGAGAAAGAATAGCCAGACATCTCACTAGTATGGGGAAGTTTAATTATATCAACGCGCTGCCAAAGATAGTGGCCGACTATAACGACTCGGTACACTCTGTCACAGGCGAATAGCCGGAAAACATGAATGCCGGGAATGAAGTAGCTCTGTTCAACAGATTGAATCGTAAGACGACCCCGCGCGAGAGCAAGTATAAAGTAGGGGACCAGGTGAGGCTCGCGTTAGATCGCGGTGTATTCGCCAAAGGCTACGTCAAAGGTGGACGGCCGAAGTGTTTGAGGTATCACAAACGAGAAACACCGATCCACCCGTAGTGTGCGTGAAAGATTCGATGGGAAAAAATACTGGGATCATTCTACGAGTAGGAATTGGAGCACATCCACCATCTTTCCTCGTACGTTGAGCGACTCATATCCGCGGTGATTAGAAAGAAGAAAATTAACGGGGTATTGCAGTACATGGTTCGTTGGTTCGGATATATGCCAAAGATCACGATTCTTGGGTGCCTGCGAGCGATGTCAGAAAATAAATTTTACGTGTATCTGCCCTTGAACGCCAGCATGGACCTGCGCCCGTCCAACACAATCCTTCACGATCGCGTTAGATAAGCCGCTACACCTGGATGATTTGTACATTGTCAATCTAGAGGGATTTTTCATTCCCAACAGCTTCCTGAATGTGAACCAAGCACTGGATAACCTGATGACGCTATCAACGGAGAACAGGCAAACAAAATATTCCCCGAGTATGGGAAACAGTGGACTTATGATGGAGATCACTACGTGTTTAAGCTGCCATGGCGCGTGCGCTTGGTGAATTAATCGACAGACCGCTGCATCTCGCTTTTGGAATCGTCAACATCGATGGAGATCACCTGGAGGGCAGCACGGTTCCAAACGTGTTACCACTTGCGGAGGAAAGAGCCGCTACGATGCGAGTTCGCCGAGTGATAGTGATCAATAACGATCTAATTTTGGAACCCCAATCGCTAATTACCGACACATTCAACGCATTCTTCAGAGCGACGAACGATACAGAATCAAGGGTGGAATATAAAGACAATACTTACTCGCTTGCTCTCCCGGCGAATTTCAACTTGTCAACTCAGTTCCTGGACCTCATTCAGGTGAAGGACGTCCAGGTTGAAGGATTCCAAAAGCGCATCATGTCTAATCTCATAGTGAACGCGTACCGCATTCACATAAACACTCGAGAGATGGAAACTCGGCACATTTCACTTCCACCAAATTACTACGAAACATCGGAAGCTCTCGTGAGCACCGTCAATGACTTGTCTGCAACCCCAGGCTTCCCTCGCGTATGATGCATGGACGGGGAGGTGTTCGCTGAGTTTGCGAGAAAACGTGTCGCTTACGTTATCCGATTACTTTGCATACCTACTGGGTTTCGGTGCGAAAACCGTATTTACCGAAAATGATACGGGTGTCGATGAAGTGACCATAGAATTTCCCATTAACTGTATTATGATATACATAGATCTCGTCACGCCCTCCATAGTGGGAAACGGGCGTCATCCGATACTGAAATTAATTCCATTCGTTTACGATAGAACGAAAGAGCAACTGAGTTTCAGCTTTCTTCCCATTCAGTACTTTAAGTTAGTGCAGCGCGAAATTTCCTCAATCACCGTCTCTACACGCGATGACACGGGTCGCAAGCTAGCGCTACAAAATCGCGGTAGATCGACCCGGCACTTTAAGCATGTACACTAAAGAGGTACCAATCTACAGATTTGGCGTTCCGACGGTATACAGGTCGCACCTGTACCAGAGAGGAGGCAATTTCTTTGCTCAGCTCGGGCGTTTCACTGTTCCACTCTTTAAATGTGTATCACCGTACATAAAAACGACGGCTGTCGCCGCAGCAAGTGCCTGGCCAAAAATCTGTCGGAGAGAGACTCTTTCCAAAGAGTGCTTAAAAGATCGGCTAAAGATACGGACCAAGAAATTCTCCGAGATCTCGGTGGGGCCGAACGAAGAAAGAGGAGAAAACCGGACGTCTTCAGCAGCATAAATCACGCCGGTTGGGCGGCAGCGATTTAGTTGCGAGATGGACACGATTAACGTCGTACATCCCGACACTCCTCTGTTGGATATGTCCGAAACACAGTTATTTTCCGTGCCGGGAACGCAGTGGCATATACTGAAGGGGGAATATGAGGTATTCTACCCGGTCGCTAACATATCCTCCGTCATAGAGTTCAAGCTTTCGAATTTGAGGCATCACTATCTCGATTTGAACTCCGCGTACATAGTGACGAAAGTCCGCATCGTACGTGATGATAGTTCGCTACCGGAAACACACGCTGGCGATCGGACGACCTACGACGAGGTCTACCCCGTCAACGCGTTCGCCAGCTCGCTTTTCAAGAACGTAGCCGTCTTCTCGAATCAGACAATGATTACGAATAATGATTTGTATAGCTATAGAAGCTACCTGGATATTTTGCTTCACGCCAGCACCACGGAGCAAAATACCGTGCATAAGGCGGGTCTGTACACGCAAGAAGAAGCGCGTCAATCGGAAAACAACATTCGCGCTCGTGGATCGACCGAACTATACAACCTCACACGTGGCGGCAAGACGATCGACCTGGTTTCCAAGATCAACTCGGACATTTCCCTGCAGCCTAAGCTACTCATATCGGGAGTGGAAATTTGTCTTGTTTTTTATCAAGGCTCCGACGAATTCCGCATTATGAAGACCGATCAGAAGCAGCGCACGAATAAAGGGGAAATCATGAGTGCGCCTTGTACATAAAGAAAATCACCGGGTCTCCCAGCGTATTCCTCGGGCACGAAACGGAATTGCAGCAGCGCAAGGCTCTCTACACACTGGCCGGAAGTGAATCGCGTATTTGTTTGCTACCCCTGGAAGATTTATTTCCAGAGAAGATACCGTCTAAGGTGGTGGTCGCATTCGTGCCCACCCTACCCTACCAGGGAGCATTCAATCGGGACCCGTACCGATTTGTGAGCTGCGACATTGAGTCGGCGACGCTCACCGTGAACGGGACGCAGTGAATAGACACTTTCGACTTCAACAATAACCTGAACCACCGAAGCTACTTCAACCTCTTGGAGCAGCTGTGTGAGAAGCACAAATACGACCACTACGTTGGAAACAAGTTCCTACTGTACTACGACCTTGATCCCGATCAATCCTCCGTCCATCTGTCACCGATCAGGCGTGGAAACGTTCGTCTGCAACTCAAGTTCCGACGTGCCTTGGCCGAACCCACGACCGTATTGATACTGTCCGAGAGTGTAAGAATCATGTCCATCGATAAGAACAGGAACGTCACACTGGATTATCGATGTTCGAGCAAGATATCGAGAAACTCCAGAACTACAACGATTACACTTTGGCACTCATCCGTGGTGTAGAGACGACCGTCTGGATAGACCGGGTATAATTGTAGTGAACACCGATCGGCGACAGCAAGCCGGGGAGCACTGGATTCTGTACGCGAAAATGAAGGATGGCCTCATCTACTTTGATTCCTTCGGATTGCCGCCCATCGAACCCGAGCTGAAACGCCTCGTCGTCGACGAATATAATTATGTCTGTATTCAAAGCCTGTATTCTCCAAGTGGTGTGTACTGTTGTATCGTGGCGACATTGTTGGCGAAAGGGAAATCACTGAAGAGCATTGTATCCCTGTTTTCCGATAATCTCGCCGCTAATGACCTAAAATCAATAAAGATGCTAGGAAAGTTGTTTGTCGCGCTTAAAAAAGTGTGGCGTCCTTTATTCTCTATAGCTCCCCACAAACTATACTTGTTTAGTCGATGAATATGCACTATAGCTCCCTATCATATCATTCTATCAATAGAGCTTCCCATCATATCAGCCTTCTTCCTAATCCATCACAACAACGCAACATTTTTTTCTCTTAAAATCAGAAATACATGTATTTTTATTTTACTGCTGATTGCATATGGGACGCGGACTTTCGTCTCGCGGTCACTTCTTCTTCGCGTGAGTAAAGATGTCGGGCCATGCAACTCTTTTACCATCCCTGAATATCTCCTTCTCTAGTTTCAGATCTGGTATTCTCGCATTTCTTGCAAATCTTCATTTGTGAGTCGCTTAAACCACTGGGTAGGTACACCTTTACGCGTTTATCGTTGTCCATCAGAAGTTCCACGTACACGGCCACCCTGTACATAGTGTCCACTTTGCATAAGTCCAACACATCGAGCTTTTCGTTCTTCGGAACAATGCTCATTTTCTGAATGTCCCCATCACCGGGATTCTTTGTTTATCCAGCTTCTCGAAAATAGATGACATATCTCGCTTACTTCTCAGTGCAAGTTTCTACGCACGCCAAATGAACTGAAAACGAGGACAACTATTACCTAACTTTCCTCATTTTGAAGACAATAGTGAAGCAAACCTTTCTCGTTGTGCGCTTCACCCGGAGTCGCCCGACGGAAGTAGCTTCACAGACCTCATATGAGTTGTATATATCGCAACTTTTATATAAAGCGCCCCTGGAGGAGCGCAAGGGTGGTGCGATTTTGTTTACAAAATCACCCAGGAACAGCTCGTGATATATGATGCGCGCGCGCGCGTGAAGGACATTTGGAACTTCTTGGTAACTGCATAAGCGAACCCTTTGTTTTTGGTTACAGAAAGCTTGTTTCGGGATGTGGAAATGAGAGGGCTATAACAGGCAGTCCACTTTGACGTGGGCTCGTAGAGATTTTTTTCTTAAGATAGACTTGCCTTATCATGCAGAACAATTTACTTTTTTAATACGCGTGGCCTAGCGGCGTGACTGCTGAAGCTAGATGACTTCATTTCTCGGAAAACATGATTTACGATCTTCAACCTGCGAGCTCTGATATAAAACAGATGGCCAAACTTGTTGAGACATGCAGCGCGGCGGCCGAGGCTCCATGACCTCATTTCTTGACAAACGCGATTTACGACCTCCAAAGCATGACAGTACGCGAGCTTTGATATAAAACAGATGACCCCAACGTGTTGGGATGGCGATGAAGCACCGTGACCTCATTTCTCCTCCGTGACCTCATTTCTCGGAACACATGATTTACGACTTCCAAAGCATGGGAGTACCTGAGCTTTGATATAAAACATGGCCCCAACGTGTTCTGACATACAGAGTGGCCGATGAAGCTTCGTGACCTCATTTCTCGGAACACATGATTTACGACCACCAAAGCAGGGGAGTACACAAGCTTTGATATAAAACAGATGGCCCTAACGTGTTCTGACATGCAGCATGGCCGATGAAGCTCTGTGACCTCATTTCTCGGAGCACATGATTTACAACCACCAAAGCATGGGAGTATGCAAGCTTTGATATAAAACAGATGGCCCCAACGTTTTCTGACATGCAGCATGGCTGCTGCCTTATAAGCCACGAGAGCCCCTCATGGGGGAACAGTCTGCTTCAACTCGCTTCAAAAGTAAGTTATTCGCCTCACTTGTTGCACATTTCTTACGACTCCTTTTACTTTCAGTGCCTAGGTGTGTATACTGCTTTTTTGACCCTCACCATATCGAGGATGAATCGGAAGACGATTCTCGGGACGACGCACCTCCTACACTGTGTGCTCAACTGATGAGATCGCACCCCGACGTGGATATATCCTTCCTGCCCTTCTTCCAGACTGACAGTGCATTTAAAGGTGTCGTTAAAAGGTACGTGCTATTGACATCTGTTCACGATCAGGAAGTAGAGGATTTGCGACAATATTTAATGAGTCACTTTCACGATATGGTCGCAATATTGAGAGCGCAACAAATACCCGTTAGGTTTTGCATTTGTTCTGATGTTTTAATGATAAAGGAAATTCGTGGGAAGATAATCGCGCACATCGCCCACTTTATGGCGTTTGCTCGCGAAGTCCACAGTGACGGAGCCATCGCAAATACACTAATGGACGTGATTCAGGAGTCCACAGGACGCGTAGAAAATTATAAGCTGGAAGGGAGCGGGTTCGTGTCCACCGACGTCGAAAACATTCAAATATGTATTTCCGCGGTGAAAACGAGAAAATTCGGATGCAATGGGGCACTTCCCGATCATTTGGCAAAATGCAGGAACGTGCTAACAAATATTCATTTACCAGCACGTAAGGAGGGTGAGTGTTTTAAATACAACATGCTCGCCACCCTGCATCCACAGAGTTGGAATACATGGTCAAAAAAATATGAAAATTACGCCGCGGAGTACTGGTGGCCTAGTCGCTTCCCCGTTTCCTACTCTGACTTGGACGAATTCGAAGACAAAAACATGATATCCGTGTACGTATAGAAGTACGTCGATCAGGGAGTGCACGTGTCGCGACCCCCAAAACTCGAGTATGAAAAGAAAATTCACTTATTGGCTATAGACCAGCATTTTTTTGGAATCAAGTTTCTCGAGCGGTTACTGATTAGGAAAGACAAGCGTTTCGTATGCGAGCGTTACACGCGCTCTTTCCTGAAGGAAGAGAGCATGGCAAAACATCGTCGCCTGTGCGCGGACGTAAACGAAATCATATTGGAATTTTGCGAACCGGGCAAAAGCTTTGTAGAATTTACTAAAATACAGTACAAGCAGCAGTATAACTACGTCGTCGCGTTGGACACGGAGAGCGTACTCGCGCCCAGTGGTGTTGGCATGCAGCGTCACGTCACCTCTAGCTTCTGTGCCATGCTCGTGCGCACTCACAACTCAAAGGTGATGCGCATCAGGACGCACCACGGTGAAGATTCCGCGAGGCAGTGCGTGAAAGCTTTGATGGAAATGCGGGACGAGATGGTCGCCCTCAACGCCTGCCCCGCCAAAATTGTGCTGAATGATGACCAACGAGCAGGGCACAGAGCTGACACCCACTGTGCGTACTGTAGGCGGGAGTTCGCGCAAGATCTAACCCGCGTCCAGCATCACGACCATTCCAAGCGTTGTACTGCCGGCGAGACAAATTACATCGCGACGCTGTGCAACCCCTGTCACGTGGCGTGCACGACGCGGGAAAAACTGCCCATCATGGTGCACAATCTGGCCTACGATTTGGCCGGATTGCTGCGGGAATTTCACCTTCTCGGGTGGAATCAAGCTCCCTTCATCTTGGGCAGTTCCATGGAAAAAATCCGATCATTCGAAATTGACACCTTCCTATTCAGAAATACCATGCAGTACCTAAATTCGTCGCTAGGAGTGCTCATGGAAACCGTCAAATCCATGGGGGGCGCAGAGGCGTTCCAATGCCTGAAGCAGGTACTTGGAGACGACTACGAAATTTTGCTTCGTAAAGCGGTAACTGCATACGACGATTTCTCGACGGAAAAACGGCCAACTTTCCCACAGGCACAACGACTCGACGGAAAAACGGCGGGACGAACCGCATGCACAGATTTCCACTGCAGCGGACGGTGGCGTCCTAGCGGGCGTTTCGTTACTCAGTGTTAAATTTTGACTTCAAACTAACTTATAGATATTTTACTACACATAGAAAAGTTATAGTGGCACACAGAAGAGTTCTTGCGGTCAAAGCATATTCTTGAAGCAAGTGCTACAAAAGCGCTCTCAGACAGCAGCGAGCGGACGACAGCATCCTTCCCACTTCCCAGGTTAGCCATACGGGCATCCAAAATGCCCGCCACTGGTCCGGCACGTCCGCTCGTGGAACGACAGCGCGTGGAGCGGTCCTATTGGCTGCCGTCGAGCGGCCGCTTCCGCTCTTCGCCGAATTTTTCTGTCCACTGCTGTCGTCGAGAAATCGGTGAGGTTCCCATTGCTCCCGTCGGCTCACCGGAAAAACGGTGACGGTGGCCGTTTTTCCGTCGAGAATTCGTCGTATGCGGTTACCGCTTAAAGGTGTATTCCCGTACAGCCACATTAGCTCGTTCGCGGTATAGGACGAATTGGCTCTGCCGGCAAAATCCGCCTTCCGAAACGATCTGACGGGGGAGGATATAAGCGACGAAGGCTATCAGTACGCGTTGCATGTATTTGAACATTTTGGATGCTCGAATCTGAGGGATTATAACGCATTGTACCTGAAAACGCATGCCCTGTTACATGCTGACGTAATGCAGCACTTCCGGCGCCTGTGCTACGACGCGCGCGGATTGGAATTGCTTCATTGCATTTCTCTGGCATCCTATTCGTGGCAACGCGCTCTAAATTACACGCGGGCAAAATTGGAACTGATCATCGACGAGGACATGTACTGAACCATTGAATCGGGTGTTAGAGGCGGGCTCTGTCAGGCGAGCAGGCGTCATTTATGAGCTAACAACCCCCTCGTACATAGATTGCAACAATCTTTATGGATTCAGTATGATAAAGCACCTCCCCGTCGGCGATTTCGAATGGGTCGAGGATTTTAGCTCAGTGGATTTTATGCGTCACCCCACGGATTCGGACGTGGGATACGTGTACGTGTGCGACTTGCAGTACCCAAAATCTATCCACGCGCTGACGCGGTACTTCCCCCTGCCTCCTGAGAGGGCGGTCGTCCCGAAGGAATGGCTCTCACCATTTCAGCGGGGGCTCCTGGAAGAGTTAATGTATCAGCCGACGAACAGCAAAAAGCTGCTGCCCACGTGCAAGGACAACGTCGAGTACGTTGTGCATTACGCGCTGCTCGCGCTCTATTGTAGACTGGGCATGAAGCTGACGAAAATTCACCGAATTCTAAAATTTCGTCAGGCACCATTCCTGCGTCGCTACATCGAGGACAATGTTGCCAGACGCATCGCCTCGAGCACAACGTTCGAGAAAAATTTCTATAAAATCTCAAATAATGCAGTCTTCGGGCGTACGTTGCTAAATAAATTTAATATGCGGGATATTCGAGTAGCCTTCGATGAGGAGACGGCGAGTCGTCTCGGGAGTCGGGCGGAATGTGTACGAATGGAAATTTTGTCCCCCGATTGCGTCACGTAAAAAATGCGCAAAAGAATAGTGCGATGCGATTTCCCCCTGCAGATTGGCTTCACGATTTTAGAACTGAGTAAGTTAACCATGTACTCCTTCTACTATGAAATCCTGCTGAGTAAGCTCACTTGTCCGGTGATTACCTGCTACTTTAACACGGACTCTCTGATCCTCGGCCTATTCTGTAAGGACTACGAAGATCAGTTACGAGCGATCGCCGACGAACATTTAGACTTGTCTTCCTTCGATCGGGATCATCCACTGTACAGCGAGAGGAATCGCGGTAGGCTTGGCGCGTTCAAAAGTGAAATGGGTAGCATACCCATCGAGGAAGCAATATGCTTGAAAGCCAAAATGTATTCCATCAAATTAGCCGGAGGAAAACAGATAGCAAGAGCTAAAGGGGTCAAAAAGAACATTGTGCACAAACACCTGTTCTCCATGATACGTACCACGATACCCTATTCAAGCACACTAGGGTATCGCATGAACAAGTGTCAATAGTGGGAAAGAAACAGTGCATGTACACCATCAGAAATGTGAAAAGAAGTCTAATGGCGTACGACGACAAACGATACCTCTACAATGACGTGGACTCCTACCCGTACGGAAGCTGCGAATACGGTAAGCTCGAGTGGGTGACGTAGATAGCGGGATTTCACCTGGCGTTCTTTCCACCCTGCACAGATAATGCAGTGGATGAGAAGGAGTAGCGTCACTTGGGCTGCATCACTGGAAGGGTGTGGTACCTCGTTCTCTTCTCGCTCGTCTCGCGCGGGCTGCCGCTGGACGCCGAGCAACTGTACGGCGAGCATCAAGCTGAAGAAGGATAAGCACACGTACGCTCACGAATGCCCTGGCGACATCTTGACCATCAGAGAGTGGCACGTGGTACCTATGCGGTCCGGCATTAACCTGGACAGGAACGCTACTGCATCGCTGCGTACGTGCCTTCACTCGCTGGACGTGAGCGACAGCTATGAAGACATCCAGCGCACGTGGAAGTCTCAACTCACGGAAGACGAAATTTTTCTCAGCCGCTGTCCGGGAGATGTCTACATGATCTGTCACTTCCGCGGAACCACGCCCAGCATCAAAGGAATCAATCTCTCTAAGACCGCCATGCTTTTTCTCAAACATGTACTCAATAAACGTTGAAATGTATTTTTTTCCCTGTCTGTCTGAGATAAAGCCGCAGCGGGGGTCGCTGCCGAGCGCGCCATCTGGCGGGCGCTAACGAAGGCTATGTTCAGTGGGCTGAGTCAGCCAATCAGTGGGCTTAGAACGGGCCAATCGGTAGGCTTAAATTGGGGACGGCCAATCAGAGGGCTTAGAAAGTCTGGAAAATGTGGAGAGTTATCAGTAGGCCTCGAATGGACCAATCAGCGGAGCCAGTTAATTAGCATAAAGGGGCGGAGCTGTGCTCAGCGATACGCAAACACCAATCTGCGTGAAGTGGGCAGAGCCGAGTAATTCGCATAAAGAGGTGGAGCTACAGTCGACCAACCAATGAACAGTAGGCTTAGCACGGGCCATTCAGCGTGAACTGGGCGGAGCCAAGCCAACTAATTACCATAAAGGAGCGAAGCCACGGTCAGGCAATCAGTAGGCTTGGCATGGGCCAATCAACGTGAAGTGGGCGGAGCTAATGGCGGCCAGTCAGATGGCTTTGGATTTGGCTTGTGTTGGATTAGAACTGGATTATGGCTTAGAATTTGATTCGAATTAGATTAGAATTGGATTGGAATTTGATTAGAGAAAACTCTTGGCTATAGGACATATAATTATACTACTGACAGTTGGAAAATCAAGACCTGCAATTCGGGGTCTCTGCAGAGTTCACTGGACAGAATTATTCAGTTCTTCACCAAAGACGGCATGGATATATCGGGGGATAAATCTGCAGCTCTCGCCATCACAAGGAAGCATATGCACCGCTACCAGCTTTTTCTGGCTGGCTCGCCGATCATGCAGGTGAAACATCACAGGTTTCTGGGTGGCGTGCCCGACTGCAACTTGTCCTGCAAAAAACACCCCAGTAAACCACTAATATCCCTAGGACATCCTTACAAGGTCGTGAACGTCCTGAATATCTGGACATCCATGCAATATCTGTGGGGTGGGATGTCCCAGAACGACATTCGCGTTTCTATTTTATCGAGTAAATCACAGATGTCCTGGTATGTCTGCAGGATATCGCACTTTGGACATTTGAATGGAGGAAAAGCCTGAAGATCCATTGGATACCCATGAAAGATCCAGTACACGAGATTTTGGGCACTGGTTGAACGTCACAGGAACATCGCCAGGACGTTGACTGAACATATGCGAATAAACGTGAAGTTTATGACATCTTGTTCCGACAGCCACATTTTTGTTCTGCTGAGAGCAAGCAAAAACTTCTGTAAACGTTAACTGGATGGGGGGAACAAGCAAAATCGTTATATATTTCTATCGTTCGCGTGCTGCTAGCCGTGAAAGTATTTATCTATATTCGTAACGATCGTCAAGCAACAGTGGAATTTGATCACTTTTATAGCTCCACTCAGCAGCCAATCCCATTATAGACAATAGCTTGAATTAAAAACACAGTATCGGGCATGAAGGAATGTGAGAAACGTTATTGGTTATACCATGTCTCTGGAGATTCACGGGTTAATTGCAAAGAAGCACCTCCTCACCGTTACAGGTGTATCACGGCCCAAATACGTAACAAACTTCTCCAAACGGCCTTTATTTCAGTATAAGCTCTGGGCATTTTGTCAGAATAAACTGTTGTGAATGCTCCCTTCAAATTCGCGTACGCGGTGGAGGGGACAAAAAGGGAGCCTGCTCTTTTTAGGGTGGAAGCACGTGTGGTAACATGGTCAGCCTTGGTGGACCGTGCGTCAGAGTTTGGTCGAACGCTGGCGGGGCTTACTACATTCCCTGAATTTTTGACCTGTTGTTGATGTTCGAGTCATTTATTTCTACACACACACACGTAAATATTAACATTGTACATAATACATATGCAAATACATATATATTTACATACATATCAGAGTGGTGTTGTCATGTCAGATATGTATCAACTAAAAGCAAGTGCATGTTTGGACCTGCTTGCATGATGTCCCACGTACGTCCATATATCCTAAAAAGACGTTCCCGGGATGTTCGCAGGATCTACAAATGACAAAGAAGTGCCAGTCCACAGGACGTCTGGGGGTGTAAATGGGCTCTGTGGCAAAGTCCGTGGAATATCCCAACGTCCGAAATAGGATATCCTGTAGACGTTTTCTGGATATATATGGTTTGCTGGGACATTGATCACCTTGACAAAAAGGCTCAGCGGTGGACCTCCGTCCTTCGTCATTTTGCTGGCGCCAAGTGAGGTATGGATGAGCAATCACTCCTGGCTGTTCATAAGGCTCTTGCTCGTGGTACACCTCTGTATAGCCTTCCTGTTCTTCACGGCATTTCTGAGACACAAGTTCAGCGGCTTCGGCGCTTCATTGCACGCAGTTTGAGGATCTGACTTTTCGTCGCCAGAGCTGTAGAAACGCGGATGGTCATAGCCGAAGCTCATGAAATACCAATTGAAGTCCTCAGGACGAGGGAGGCTGTACGTCACTATTTACGCCTTATAGCTCATCACCGCCGTCACCCATTGGTAGCAAAACTTCATTGGCGCAAGCAGAGAAACCTCTACAAAATCATTGCGGAAACAAACCCTAAATTTTCCTCGTTTGTAGTAAAACCAACAGTGCCTTCGTTTTCCCCGTGGTCTCTCTCATTGCCCTCGATCTCCCCCGGCATACCGGGACTCAACGTTAGAAGAAAGCAAGTACCACCGTCAACCCTTCGCCAGATGTCATTGGACATGATGTTAAGGGTATACGCTGAGCACACTGCCGTATACACCGACGGGTCCTCTACACCGGCAAGTTCATCGGTCGCCTTCGTTATTCCGTCGGTCCAGGTGTCCCACGGGTATCGCCTGGCACACTGCACTTCCTCTACGTCCGCAGAGCTTTACTGCATCTTGTCGTTCCTGTGGTATGGTTTTTCCTTACGGCGTTCCTTATGGTTTTAACAGAGTCATATCAGTACCGACGCGTATCGAAGAAAATTCTTCATCACTGATTGACTTCTTTATAACCAGTACACCAACTGACGGCGTGCAAGCAGGCGCATTAGTTGTAGCCTGAGTGATCACTTACCGATATTCATGTTTTCTAATGTAAAATGCCAACGAATTAATAACGTATCTCATTGTAATTTCCGTCTGATTAGCGAAGCAGCGCTTACAAGTTTTAAAGCAGACATTTCTCTGCATTTTGCAAGTTGGGGCTGAATATTGGCTTCCAATGATGTAAACGAGGCGTATAATGACTTCTTTTGCAAGATCAAACGCTTATATGATACTCATTTTCCCGTGAAATTAATCAGATTTCGTCGCAAGGCGCGGAATCCCTGGGTCACGCTACAATTATTATGCATGATTCGCGAAAAAAACAACATGTATAGATCATTTATCCTTACCAGGGATGTTGAATCATTGAAAAGGTTTAAGCGTTATCGCAATGAAGTAAACCGGGCTGTGAAACAAGCCAAGGCCGCGTATTACCGGCGTCTCTTTGAAAATGCAGGTAACAATGCTGAAAATATTTGGAGGACCTTGAAAAACATTATTCATCCCAATGTTCCCAGATTTAATAATATGATCATAGACGGGGAAGCGATTAGCGGTAAATGTGTGTGTGACCGTTTTAATGAATACCTAGCGACCCTAGTTCAGCGCTACCCCAGTGTGTCCACTTCTAGTCCCGCTGATGCCTGTAGTTATATTACGAATTCAATTGCTGATTCTCTTTTTTTTTGGGTCCTACCACAGTTGAAGAGGTGTGCTCTTCTTTCTTGAATTTAAATAATAGCAAGGCGCGGGATTGGGATGACTTTCAAATTAAACCAATTAAGCATGTCATCGAGTTTCTCGCCCCATTTTTAACTCATATTTACAATCTGTCTTTTTCTACTGGTTTATTTCCTTTCAAAATGAAAACTGCACGGGTAATTATCCTGAGCAAAGGAGGTGATCCAAATGTATTCGGAAACTACAGGCCTATATCGCTGCTCCCTGTGTTTTCTAAAGGCCTTGAACGCATTGTTCACAAAAGATTGACAGATTTTTTTAAAGCATGGTGTCATTAGTGACTTGCAGTTCGGATTTCGGAAGTTCAGATCCACGGAAATAGCGCTCCTATGTCAGAAAGAAGAAATTATTCGCAATCTTGAGGGCAAACAACTCACATTAGGGATTTATATAGATTTCACTAAGGCCTTCGAAGTTCTTGACCATTCAGTGCTTCTGGGCAAATTGGAGAGATACGGGATCCGTGGTGTAGGTCTGTCGTTTTTCAGGTCGTATCTGTCCTCACGACAACAGTATGTTTCAAGAAATACTGACTGTTCTGCCAGGCTTGAGGTGGCGACTGGTGTTCCGCAAGGTAGTATCCTGGGGCCACTGTTATTCTCAGTTTACATTAATGACATTGTAGCCGTATCAGCAGATAACAAATTTCTCATTTATGCTGATGATACTACCCTTTTTGTTTCTGGTGCCGATGTGAAGCAAGGCGCTGACAAAGCGAATATTTCTCTAGATGAGATAAGGTTTTAGGCCAGTGTTAATGGCTTAGTAGTAAATGTAACTAAGACGAAGGCAGTTTTATACAGATAAAAAAAATAAACCTGTTTTCTGCCCTGTCGATATATTTCTTGGGGATCATCGCATTGAGATTGTGAAGTCAATGAAAGTACTAGGAGTACATTTTTCAGAAAATTTGTCCTGGGACTATCATACATCTTATGTTAGACCAAAAATTTCTAAACCCATTGGGCTCATGAATCGGCTCCGCGTTGCTCTGCCAAAAAGGATTAAGTTGATCATTTACATATTTACATATATAGATATTTTCCGTACTGCGTTATGGCCTGTTGGTTTGGGGTACGGGAACCCGGGTTTCCGTTAACACTTTGTGCATAGCACAAAAGCGCGCTGTTAGAATTATAGCTGATGTACCTTTCGACAGTCACACTGACGAACTGTTCATTACACTTAACATCATCAAGGCAACAAACCTATATAGCTATTTTTGTTAAAAACCTATGTAACTGCTGTAAAGCAAAATAATACCCTTTTTCTATCGCTTTTTTCACTTAATTCTTTCACCGAGCGTACGCACCACACTGCAAGATGGAAGATTCCTAAGTTGAGGACTGACTACGGACGCCAGTCGCTAACCTATAGCCTTCCACATATACTAAACAGGTTTTCCGCACTGAATTTGCACGTTAATGATGTGTCATTGTCCTTCCTAAGGACACTAAGCATACGTGGTGCATTGTGTTGCTGATTATGCTGAATTGTTGTCTCCTATGTGCAGTGCCTGCATTTCGTGTATATGTTCCTTTATATGTTTTCTCTTTGGCTAGATTTCTGATATAACTATCAGTGATGAGTGACAAATGGTCGTGCCCTAGTCAAGCAGCTTCTTTGCTGCTTTTTGGCCACCCTCTGATGTACAGGTTCCTACAAATGTTTCCAATAAATGAAGTGAAAAATGAAATGTATGCTCTGCGCGAGGCTCCGCGAATGTGGGTGGTATACACGGACTCCAGGGCAGCCCTGCAGTGCATAGAGAGCATGGGTGCGCGAGGTACATTAGCTACAATTGTCACGGACATCCTCAGCGACGTTCAGCGTCTGTGCGACGTAGGTCACTCCATCACTTTTCAGTGGATTCCAGGTCACTGTGGACTAAGCGGAAATGTAGAGGCTGGCAGGGTGCCTGCAGATGCCAGACATTGGCAGGCGGTGATACCGAATATGTTGATCTGTGGTGACAGGAGGGCATTCTTGTCGGCGATGATCCAACTAATGGCGACTCAACAATATCGCCGGGGCATTACAGGCAGGTCCTTGTTGCACGCCATAGATCCAACTTTGTCGTTTTCTCTCCGAGGCCGTTTGCACCGCTGTCCCTCCTCCCTTTTGCATCGACTTCGCCTCAATGTGGCTTTCACCCCGCATTTCAGACACAGACTAGGGTATGCTTCAACCAGCTCGTGTTCCAACTTCGGCATGGTGGCAAGCTTTCAATACGTCCTCATCGACTGCCCTCTATACAGTTCGGAAAGCAATGCTCCAGTCCCAACTGATCCGTATAAGCAACAAGCCGCTCAGCCTTGCCGCAATCTTGAGTCCTTGTTCTAACCCTGTGCAGCACCGTCAATGCCTGCACTCATTCTATCTGTTCTTGAAGTCTACTAGCCTGCTTGAACTCCTCTGAGCTTTTGCCATAAATGCGGAGAAGTGATCTTCACAGCACATCTCCGGTGGCCGACCGGATGAACTACTATCCCCATCAATTACGACACACCCGCGTGTGTGATATCTCATTTGCGTGTGTCATGTGTGTGTGCGAGTGTGTATGCCTCATCGTTTTCATCGTCATCCCACTCATATATTAACCCACATGCACTTAGGTATGGTAACGCAATTGTTGTGGTGAATCACCTCACCCCACGTCATTCCTGTAGTTGTTGTTGTTCCTTACTTTCCCCCTTCCGGTGTTTCTCAAGGCCGCTCCTTTTCAATGTCTTTATTGACGACTTAGCTAGGCACATTCGCCACTTCATGTCCTTCAGTACACTGATGACGTGAATATATTTAAAGTTATTCACGACCCAAACGACGTTCATAAGCTACAAACTGATGTTTCTTCTGTGGTTCAATGGTGCTCTAAAAATGGGATGGCTATTAGTCCTTCGAAGACGAAACATGCCACTTACTCAAGAGAACTAACATAATATGCAATATACACATCTGTTCCGATGCCATCAAGCGTGTCGTTGTCCTGAAGGATCTGGGCGTTGTTTTCGACTCCCAGCTGCGTTTTTATGGCCACGTCTCCTCCGTACACTCTTCAGCTCTCAAAATTCTTGGCTTGCTCACATATACATGGAAAATCTTATCCACGCCCTCTGTATTTCTTCACCTTTATCATTCTTTCATTTTACCGCGGCTGGAATACGCGTCTCCAGTGTGGAACTCTCTATCCTACACTGACTCGTCACAAATTGAAACTGTCCAGAAAAAATTTTATACACATTGTACGTAGCGTGTTTTGAAAAAGAGCTCTGATTTTAGATCGTACGTCTACAGTGAAATAATGTCATTTCTTAACCTCGAACCACTCTCAATGCGACGCCGTTTTCATGACATTATGCTTTGTTACAAGATCTTACACAGTTTTCTCGATACACCATCTTTATTACACCAGCTTCATATCGTCGTACATACCTGTCAATGTAACCAGACACACGAATATCTCGTACCTATCCCACCATATGCCTGCAAATCCAATCGCACGTATTCATCGAATGACAAACGCAATTCACCCCTCTCTTGATAGCTCCATACAAACGTTTTCAAAACGCTCCTCTGGCGTTCACTCACTAACATGTAAAGTCATGTATATGTACAACGTTTTTTTAATTGTTAAATTGTTAATTTTTTAATTGTCGTGTATTGTATGTCTCAATACGAATATGTTCCTGAATATGTGTTGAAGGATATGTGAAGTTCTGTATAATGTGTATATGTATGTGTAAGTCCTTATCTGTACTGTCTTCGTGCGCCAATACCAAGGCTGTGGCTGTTTTTGGGCACGATAATAAAGATATTATTATTATTATTATTATTATTATTATTATTATTATTATTATTATTATTATTATTATTATTATTATTATTATTATTATTATTATTATTATTATTTGCTTTTAATTCGTTAGGGGAATGGCAGCCAGCTCCACGCACTTCACGTTGCCGAGACTTTGTCTACTTTGAGTTGCACAGCGTTGGGCAAGTAAACAATCACCGGTTAGTGGTTTCCTTCCGCAATATTTTTTTTCTCGTAATATTCGGTAATATGGACGACTCGCTTTATGGACCGTTTTGTCGGGGACGAAAGCGTTCATAGTGACGACCGAGGCGCCGTTGTACATGCACACAAGCGCATCACAGTATATATGATTGATTACACCATCCACCCATTGTACTGCACGCAACAGCATTGGTAAAACAGAATTATTTTTCTACGTGGACGTTTACGTCTCTTTATCTATCTGTCGCACTTCGCAACAGGTGTCGTTACCCTTGAACCCTTCAAGACACTCGACAATAAACCCTCGAACGCAAGTGTACGTCAAGCTGTGTGCTGTGACATCGGAGCATTGGTAGCAGTAACTACTACAGTAACCAAGTGACTTCTCTCGCACTGTCCCTATGGCGGAGACGCCTGTAGTGATGCCAGAGCCCAATGAGTTCTATTGCCGATCTTCCACGCGTCCATTACCTCCTTGCAAGTAACAATTGGAATGCAGGTTCACGTGCATGTAAATAACTAACTCTTTCATTTATCCGACATAACATACATGGTGCGATATGTCGCAACCCTTTTAACAGGGGGTTACTGTTGAACGCAATTTCATTCAGTACAAATTCATTTGAGTCACTCCCGTATAGCGAGCACTGTCTATCACCTCTACCGTAACATCATTTAGTCAAACAATGTTGCGCCACTGGCTACTCAACATTGAAGTTCCAAGCACGTTGCCTAAGCACGTGTACCCCGCACCCCCACTACGCTTCAGAAAACCAAAAAAACGTGGCCAACGTTATTTGTAAACGCGCCCCTCTTTTTGGATTGTGCACGAAAGGAGGTTACGTGTAAAAGCATTTCAGGCGTTGGCAAAGGTCTCCCCGTGAGCCATCGTGGAAACGAAATGACCTTCCTCTGACCCAGTTCGGTGATGAACGCTTTCTCGAGACAACTTTCTTGGGACTCCGCCCGACAGCAACAGCGAGCCATCATTCTTTGGAAGCCTATGAGCATGATACGTATGACGCGAAGGAATTTCGGTATCTATCAAT